>NW_024055518.1:0-54473 GCF_902713615.1 Scyliorhinus canicula
TGTGAAAAACTAATCCCACTGTTCCACTCTCTCCTCATAACCCTGGATTAATACAAACTAATCCCACGGCCCCGTCCTCTCCCCATAGCCCTGTATCAATCCCAAACTAATCCACTGTCCCGCTCCTCCCATAGCCCTGTATCAATCCCCAATCTAATCCCACTGTCCCACTCTCTCCCCATAGCCCTGTATCAATCCCAAACTAATCCCACTGCCCCCACTCTCTCCCCATCGCCCTGTATCAATCCACAAACTAATCCACTGCCCCGCTCTCTCCCCATATCCCTGTATCAATCCCAAACTAATCCCACTGCCCCACTCTCTCCCCATTGCCCTGTATCAATCCCCAAACTAATCCCACTGACCCACTCTCTCCCCATAGCCCTGTATCAATCCCCAAACTAATCCCACTGCCCCACTCTCTCCCCATTGCCCTGTATCAATCCCAATCTAATCCCACTGCCCCACTCTCTCCCCACAGCCCTGTATCAATCCCCAAACTAATCCCACTGCCCCACTCTCTCCCCATTGCCCTGTATCAATCCCAAACTAATCCCACTGCCCCACTCTCTCCCCATTGCCCTGTATCAATCCCAATCTAATCCCACTGCCCCACTCTCTCCCCATTGCCCTGTATCAATCCCAAACTAATCACACTGCCCCGCTCTCTCCCCATTGCTCTGTGGGGAATGTTCCATCGTGATCACATTTCTGATTGTGGAATCTTACTGTGCAATCAATAGACCTGCCGTCAGTTTGTCCACCTTCGAGTATAAAGAGAGATTGAAATCCATCTTCAGAGATTCTGAACTTAATTTTGAATGTTCCCCATTTGTGGGCTCTTCCTGTGCACACGCTGCCTTCAGAATTCCCCAAATTAAACACAAGGTGAGAGAGGAGTGACAGGAGTGAGTTAACAGAAAGCAGTTGGGGTTATCAAACTGACCATTTTAATTTAATCTAAATTGTTTCATTTTAATTTCTAATTCAGAAATTGACATCAGAGGATTTCAGTGAAATACCCCATTGAACCTCCCTGTCTAATAATATGATGTTGTTGCCGAAGTCCCTGTATTTATTCAGGAATAAACTTGACTTCCCCAGTGGGAAAAATCAAATTGAATCCAAATTTATAGAGCAGATCACTGAAGAAATCTGCCTGTGAGTAACAGAATAAGATTGTCCCCATCAAAGTCTCCCAAGGCAGGAACGTCCTGGGGTTCCTTACCGGTCTTTACCCATTGTATAGAAAGCCCTCCTTGGGAGACAGACAAATAGACATCCCAAACTAGTCAGAAATCCAGGGGGAAATAAATATTAACATCAAGACTGAAGTAACAGGACATTGCTCGATCTGTTGCTGTCGCCTGAATTAACATAACCATAGACAGGACAAATACCTCTGGCCTCTCCTGTGAAGGCACATCTTTGGTAAACAATCACAGCGGACAGACTGAAAACATTCATCACAGAAAGTCAGGGGGTAGGGCTGCACACAGATCTCTGAGGACATCTCAAACAATACTGTTTCTAACCATTTCCCAATAGTATTTTAACTTATGCTTCAATTCTGTTATACAGAAATGTGGTCCCTGTGGGATGATTGTGTTAAGACAGCAGCTTGCTGGATCGATTGCTGTGTCATTTATCAATAGTAAGGAGATTGGTATCATAGAACATTACAGCGCAGTACAGGCCCTTCAGCCCACGATGCTGTGCTGTCCTGTGAAACCCCTCTATAGTCCCTCTACACTATTCCCTTATCGTCCATACCCCTATCCAAAGACCATTTGAATGCGTTTAGTGTTGGCGAGTCCACTACTGTTGCAGGCAGGGCATTCCACGCCCTTACTACTCTCTGAGTAAAGAACCTACCTCTGACATCTGTCCTATATCTATCTCCCCTCAATTTAAAGCTATGTCCCCTCGTGCTGGACATCACCATCCGAGGAAAAAGGCTCTCGATGTCTACCCTATCTAATCCTCTGATCATCTTGTATGCCTCAATTAAGTCACGTCTTAACCTTCTTCTCTCTAACGAAAACAGCCTCAAGTCCTTCAGACTTTGCTCATATGATCTTCCCTCCATAACAGGCAACATTCTTGCAAATCTCCTCTGTACCTTTTCCAATGCTTCCACATCCTTCCCATAATGTGGCGACCAGAACTGCACACAATACTCCAAATGCGGCCGCACCAGAGTTTTGTACAACTGCAACATGGGGCGAAATTCTCCGACCCCACGCAGGTTCGGAGAATCGGCCGGCTGCGGCGTTAATCCCGCTCCCGCCAGGTTTTTTATTCTCCCAGCGGCCAAAAACCGGCGTTGTGCAAATCCCGCCGGCAGCCTCTGAAAACAGCTGGCGCCGGCGGGATGTCATAGATTTTTTACTTTGAACAAATCTCCGGCCCGGATGGGCCGAAGTCCCGCCGACGTGTCCACGGGTCACGTCGGAGAAAAACAGAGTAGCTTTAAAACGGCGTCAACCATTGATGATGGTTGACGCCGTTCAGTGTCCGAGGGCAATTGCGGGGGGGGGGGGTGCGGCGTTGAGGGGGGGTCCGGCGTTAGGGGGGGGTTGCGGCGTTAGGGGGGGGTGGGGTGGGGGGGGTTGGGGTGGGGGGGGGCGGCGTTAGGGGGGGTGCGGCGTTAGGGTGGGGTGGGGGGGGTTGGGGTGGGGGGGCGGCGTTAGGGGGGGTGCGGCGTTAGGGGGGTGCGGCGTTAGGGGGGGTGCGGCGTTAGGGGGGTGAGGCGTTGGGGGGGTGCGGCGTTAGGGGGGGTGCGGCGTTAGGGGGAGGTGCGGCGTTAGGGGTGGGGTGCGGCGTTAGGGGGGTCCGGCGTTGAGGGGGGGGTTGCGGCGTTGAGAGGGGTGGCACCGGCGTTGGAGGAGGGGGGGCGGCGTTGGAGGAGGCGGCGTCGGAGGGGGTGGGGGGGCGGTGTTGGAGGGGGTGGGGTGGGGGGGGCGGTGTTGGAGGGGGTGGGGTGGGGGAGGTTGGGGTGGGGGGGGCGGTGTTGGAGGGGGTGGGGGGGTAACCCCCTCCCCCCCTCTCAACGCAGGTAACCCCCTCCCCCCCTCCTCTCAACGCAGGTAACCCCCTACCCCCCTCCTCTCAACGCAGGTAAGCCCCTTCCCCCCTCCTCTCAACTCAACACCGTAACCCCCTCCCCCCCCAACGCCAGGTCTCTCTTCCTCCCTCCCCCCCCGACGCCGGGTCTCTTCCTCCCCCCCCCCGACGCCGGGTCTCTTCCTCCCCCCCCCCCCCCCGACGCCGGGTCTCTTGCTCCCCCCCCCCCCGACGCCAGGTCTCTCTTCCTCCCTCCCCCCGCCCCCAACGCCGGGTCTCTTCCTCCCTCCCTCCCCCCCCCAATGCCGGGTCTCTTCCTCCCTCCCCCCGCCCCCAACGCCGGGTCTCTTCCTCCCTCCCCCCCCCCCCCAACGGCGGGTCTCTCTCCCCACCACACAAACGCCGGGATTCGCCACTTCCGCAGCGGGTGAAACTGACGCCTATCGCGTCAGCCCGCTGCTGGCCCTTTCGGGAACGGAGATTACCGGCTTAAAAGAAGGTCCTGACGCCGGAGTCATCCGCACAGCTTTATCCCGCCGGAAATGGGCGTCACGTCGGTCTGCGGAGAATTTCGCCAATGACCTCATGGCTCCGAAAGTCAATACCTCTACCAATAAAAGCTAACACACCGTACGCCTTCTTAACAACCCTCTCAACCTAGGTGGCAACTTTCAGGGATCTATGGACATGGACACCGAGATCTCTCTGCTCGTCCAAACTACCAAGAATCTTACCATTAGCCCAGTACTCTGTCTTCCTGTTATTCCTTCCAAAGTGAATCACCTCACACTTCTCTACATTAAACTCCATTTGCCACCTGTCAGCCCAGCTCTGCAGCTTATCTATGTCCCTCTGTAACTTGTAACATCCTTCTACACTGTCCACAACTCCACCGACTTTAGTGTCATCTGTAAATTTACTCACCCATCCTTCTACGCCCTCCTCCAGGTCAGCGGCCCCAAAACAGATCCTTGTGGTACACCACTAGTAACTGGACACCAGTCAGAGCATTTCCCATCAACCACCACCGTTTGTCTTCTATCAGCTAGCCAATTTCTGATCCAAACTGCTAAATCACCCTGAATCCCATGCCTCTGTATTTTCTGCAATAGCCTACCATGGGGAATCTTATCAAACGCTTTACGGAAATCCATATACACCACATCAACTGCTTTACCCTCATCCACCTGTTTGGTCACCTTCTCGAAGAACTCAATGAGGTTTGAGAGGCACGAGCTACCCTTCACAAAACCATGTTGACTATCTCTAATCAAATTATTCCTTTTCAGATGATTATACATCCATTCTCTTATAAACCTTTCCAAGAATTTTCCCACAACAGAGGTAAGGCTCACTGGTCTATAGTTACCGGGGTTATCTCTACTCCCCTTCTTGTACAAGGGGACAACATTTGCTATCCTCCAGTCCTCTGGCACTATTCCTGTAGACAAAAATGACTTAATGATCAAAGCCAAAGCCTTAGCAATCTCCTCCCTAGCTTCCCAGAGAATCCTAGGATAAATCCCATCCGGCCTAGGGGACATCTATTTTCACACTTTCCAGAATCGCTGACACCTCCTCCTTCTGAACCTCAAGCCCTTCTAGTCTAGTAGCCTGTATCTCAGTATTCTCCTCGACAACTTTGTCTTTGTCCTGTGTGAATACAGATGAAAAATACTCAATTAGCACCTCTCCTATCTCCTCGGACTCCACGCACAACTTCCCATTACTGTCCTTGACTGGCCCTACTTTTACCTTAATCATTCTTTTATTCCTGACATACCAAGAGAAATCTTTAGGGTTATCCTGGATCCTACCTGCCAAAGTCGTCTCATGTCCTCGCTTGGCTCTTCTTAGCTGTCTCTTTAGAGCATTCCTAGCTAACCTGTAACTCTCAAGCGATCCAACTGAACCATCACATCTCATCTTCACATAAGCCTCCTTCTTCCTCTTGACAAGTATTTCAACTGCTTTAATAACCCATGGTTCCCTCGCTCGACCACTTCCCCCCTGCCTAACAGGTACATACTTATCAAGGACACGCAGCAGCTGTTCCTTGAACATGCTCCACATTTCCATTGTGTCCATCCCCTGCAGTTTTCCTCTCCAGCCGATGCATCCTAAGTCTTGCCTCATCGCACCATAATTGCCTTTCCCCCAGCTATAACTCTTGCCCTGCGGTATATACCTATCCATTTCCATCACTAAAGTAAACGTAACTGAATTGTGGTCACTATCACCCAAGTGCTCACCTACCTCCAAATCTAACACCTGTCCTGGTCCATTACCCAGTACCACATCCAATACGGCCTCGCCTCTTGTTGGCCTATCTACATACTGCATCAGGAAACCCTCCTGCACACATTGGACAAAAACAGACCCATCTAAAGTACTCGAACTATAGTGTTTCCAGTCAATATTTGGAAAGTTAAGGTCCCCCATAACAACTACCCTGTTATTTTCGCTCCTATCCAGAATCATCTTTGCAATCATTTCCTCTACATCTCTGGAATTTTTCGGAGGCCTATGGAAAAGCCCTAACAGGGTGACCTCTCCTTTCCTGTTTCTTAACTCAGCCCATACTACCTCAGTATTCGAGTCCTCATCAAATATCCTCTCAGCCACCGCAATACTGTTCTTGACTAACAATGCCACCCCTCCCCCTCTCTTACCACCTTCCCTGAGCTTACTGAAATATCTAAACCCTGGAACCTGCAACAACCATTCCTCGCCCTCGTCATTTACATGTCAATATTGAGCAATCCTCAGAGGCAGACATTCCACACATGGCAGAGACCAGGGCTGGAGTTTGCTCACAGCTCACTGAGGGTAAATCTGAGTCTGGGGGACTTCAGTTCTCAAACCAATCCTCCCACTACACTAAAAACATTGCTCCTCTTGTTCAGTGTGTGTCTGTGTGTGTTGCTGAGTGTGTCAATCTGTTTGTTTTTCACCTGTGAATTGTGTGTGTTGGTATGTTGCTGAGAGATTGACAGGAGAGTGGAAATGCTGGACTCCTGTTGTGCTGTTTTGTGTAGGTTTGAAAATGTCACTCTTATTGTCTTTTTAACCAATTTTATCTCTTTTTCTCCCAAGGGATTTTTATTTGGAGAACTTTAAGGTAGTCGGGAATACAAAGAGGAGGATTTGGTGGGGATGACGAGGGAGTGAGAATTCATCCAGAGCGCTGGTTGAGGCCTGTTCCGCAGGCTTCACCCGGGGTGAGTTGTGTCTGGTTATTAACCTGACAGAGGTTTAATTTTAATATCTGAGGGATAAAGAGAGAGAGAGGGAGGAGGGAGACAGAAATATGAATGAGTTAGGGATGGAGAGACAGAGAAACACAAGAGAAGGGGGGAACTGTCTCTCAATCCTTTTTAGTCTCTGGTTGAAAGCTGTGACATTTTTGTATTTGGATGTTGCTGAGTTTGTGTATCTGAAAAGTGGATCCTGGGCTCTCGTTATATCAAATAGTTTCAAACTTTTCCTGTCTTTCACTTAACTTTCTTCCTCTTTTCCCCAGGAATTTGAATTTTGAAAGACTACAATGTGAGCAGGAATCCTTGGACCAGGGCTTTTCTTCAGAGGTTGGATGGATGGACTGAGGCCTATTCCACAGGCTTCACCCAGGGTGAGTGTGTGTCTGCGTATTACCCTGATTTAATGCACATATGTGAGGGACAATGAGAATGAGATCGGGGGGAGGGGAGAAGAGAGAGATGGAGAAGTCCAGGGAAGCGGGAACTGCCTCTCAATCTTTGTTATTCTGTGGTTAATAACTGAGATATTTCTAGGTGGATGTTGCTGAGAGTCTGTGTAACAGAGAGAGAATTTGGCCTCTTGCTGTGTTTCTAGTTTAAACATTTTCCTGCGTATTAGTTCATTTGCACCCTCTTTTCCCCAGGAATTTGAATTTTGAAGACTGCAATGTGACCAGGAATCTTTGGACAAGGGATTTTCTCCAGAGGACAAGTGGGTGGACTGAGGCCTACTCCAAAGGCCGCACTCACGCGAGTTGTCTGTTTATTGCCACCCCGGCCTTGCACTCAGACACAAACACATTAAACCTTTGGTGGGTGACAAAGAGTGAATTAAAATCTGTAATGTGAAGCTGTCTAAATTTTGTTTCTGAATCCAAAATAACAGGGGTTATTTTAAATCTGGGTGTCCCGAAAGGGGAGGGGGGGGGGTGGTGGGGGTTGGATTTCATTGCCTGAGCCCCGGTCACTCTCCGTATAACCTGTTAACTATTTTAAACGACACTCAACACTGCTGACTGCAGCTTCTGGGATCTTTCTGTGTACCAATGGACTTTGTTTTTTAAAGGTTTTTCTTTGTTTTGAGAGGCAGTTTAACGCTGTCAGAGAATTGAAGGGAGTTCTTCAGACTTGGTCCAATCCACACACACAGGATGATGGGGGAGGAAGGGGTTTAGATCCAGGGGGAATGGGGCTCGAAGCAGGAGTGAGTGGGGGGGGCGGGGAGACAGCACCCCACCTGGTTAGGTTGACATTGCTGCTGCTGTGGGATTTGCTGTTCACACACAGGATGATGGGGAGGAAGGGGTTTAGATCTAGGGGGGAATGGGGCTCGAAGCAGGAGTGAGTGGGGGGGGGGGGGAGACAGCACCCCACCTGGTTAGGTTGACATTGCTGCAGCTGTGGGATCTTGCTGTTCATGCACAGGACTGCGGCTTTTGCCCACAAAGCAATTGTGATCACAACTCTTAAAAATAAAATAGCACATGGACTGCAAAGTGGGTTCGAAGATCTCAAATTTTAAAGTCTTGGGACTGAGTGAGTTGATGAACCGTTTTCACAGGGGACTGATGGGATATTCAGCCATGATCACACTGCTGCTTGTGGGATCTTACTGTGCAATCAATACTGCCGTCAGTGTGCACAATGCAACAATGGCGCAGAAACAGAGAAAGAGAGAGAGAGAGGGAAATCTCAGATCAGAAACTCTGAACTCAATTTTGAAAGTGTTTTTGGGATCTCCCTGGGCACAAGTTGCCAGCAGAATTCATAAAATTAACAATAGTGGGGTCACTTTAGGGCAGCACGGTGACGCAGTGAGTTAACGCTGCAGCTTCACAGCACCGAGGTCCCAGGTTCGATCCCGGCTCGAGGTCACTGTCCGTGTGGAGTTTACCCATTGTCCCCGTGTTTGTGTGGGTTTCTCCCCCACAACCCAAAGATGTGCAGGGCAGGTGAATTTACCACGCTAAATTGCCTCTTAATTGGAAAAAATAAATTGGGTATTCTAAATTTGTTCAAAAAATATTTTTAAAATAGTGGAGTCACTTTCAAAACAAACGCATCGACTATGAAGTCATCTCGATGGCTCGAAATAAAAGTCCCTTAACTTGAAGCAGGTAAATGCTGGAACTAAGCCTGTATTTTAGGCCGAGATATAAATATGAGGGTGAAATTAAATCCACAGGGGGCATTTGAATTCAGTTTGCTGTGGTTGTTGGATTCCTGTGCCTGACCCTCTCTCTCTCTCTCCTTCCCAACTACTGGGGTACTGGGGAGAGGGAAAGAGAGAGAGAGCGAAGTACAGAAAGAGTGTTGGGAGGAGGGTGGTGAGGGAGATTAGAGAGAGGGAGAGGAGAAAGACAGAGAGGATGAAGGGAGGAATCTGACCCATTCACAACTGGGTGGGGGAAAGAATTCCTCAAACTGGACAGGGAACTGACTATTCTATTATTTTTTTTAATTTAGAGTACCCAATTCATTTTTCCCATTAAGGGGCAATTTAGCATGGCCAATCCACCCAGCTAGCACCTTTGTGGGTTGTGGGGACGAAACCCACACAAACACGGGGAGAATGTGCAAACTCCACAGGAACTGACTATTCATAACTGGACAGGGAAAGAACACACTCAAATCCACACAGGGAAGTAAACTTTCACAACTGAACAGTGGAAAGGCAAACACCATCTGGGCAGGGAACTGACCTCACCACAAGTGGACATGCGATAGGCACACTCAATCTGGACGAGAGACACAACCCATTAACAACTGTACATGACCCATTCATAATTGATCAGGAGACAGACACACTCAATTCTGGACAGGGGAACTGACCCACTCACAACAAGACAGGGGTAATACCCCGAAAGCTGGAGAGGGAACTGACCCTTCCACCACTGGACAGGTGAAAGACACACTCACATCTGGACTGGGAACAGGCCCATCCACCACTGGACAGGTGAAAGACACACTCACATCTGGACTGGGAACGGGCCCATCCACCACTGGACAGGTGAAAAGCGAACTCACATCTGGACTGGGAACAGACCCATCCACCACTGGACAGGTGAAAGGCACACTCACATCTGGACTGGGAACAGACCCATCCACCACTGGACAGGTGAAAGACACACTCACATCTGGACTGGGAACAGACCCATCCACCACTGGACAGGTGAAAGACACACTCACATCTGGACTGGGAACAGGCCCATCCACCACTGGACAGGGGAAAGTCACACTCACATCTGGACTGGGAACAGGCCCATCCACCACTGGGCAGGTGAAAGACACACTCACATCTGGACTGGGAACAGGCCCATCCACCACTGGGCAGGTGAAAGACACACTCACATCTGGACTGGGAACTGACCCATCCACCACTGGGCAGGTGAAAGACACACTCACATCTGGAATGGGAACAGGCCCATCCACCACTGGGCAGGTGAAAGACACACTCACATCTGGACTGGGAACAGACCCATCCACCACTGGGCAGGTGAAAGACACACTCACATCTGGACTGGGAACAGACCCATCCACCACTGGGCAGGTGAAAGACACACTCACATCTGGACTGGGAACAGACCCATCCACCACTGGGCAGGTGAAAGGCGCACTCACATCTGGACTGGGAACTGACCCATCCACCACTGGGCAGGTGAAAGGCGCACTCACATCTGGACTGGGAAAAGGCCCATCCACCAATGGGCAGGGGAAAGACACACTCACATCTGGACTGGGAACAGGCCCATCCACCACTGGACAGGTGAAAGACACACTCACATCTGGACTGGGAAAAGGCCCATTCACTGGTGGACAGGGGAAAGTCACATCCAAATCTGCTAAGGACACTGACCCAAACTCAACTGGACAGGGGAAAATAACATTCAAGTCTAGCGATTTAACTATCCCATTCGCAACTGCATAGGGGTAGCGCATTTTTAAATATGGAGTGGGATCTGACCCATTCACAACTGGACAGGGGAAAAACTCTCTCAAAATGGACGTGGAACTGACCATTCATCTCTGGACAGGGCAAAGGCAAACTCAAATCTGGAAGAGGGAAGTGACTCATTCACAACTCGACAATTGAAAGGTATACTGCAATCTTGACAGGGAACTGACCCATTCACAACTGGAGCGGAATAAAACAGACTCAAATCTGGAAGGGGAACTGACTCGTTCGTCACTGGACAGTGGAAATATACACTCAAATCTGGATGAGGGAACTGACCGATTCACAACTGGACAAGAGAAAAACACTCAAATGTGGAGAGGGAACGAACTAATTCACAACTGGACAAAGGGAAGGCTCACTCACACCTGGGATGGGACCTCACACATTCACAACTGGACAGTGAATTGACCATTCATAACTGGACAGAGGGAAGACACAGTCAAATCTGCAAAGAGAATTGACAGTTCAGCGCACAACAGGGTAAAGACACAATAATGTATGTTGTGGGAAATGACCCATCCAACACTGGACATGTGAAAGGCGCACTAACCCCTGGACTGGGAACAGACCCATTCACTGTTGACAGCGGAAAGTCACACTCAAATCTGCCAAGGAAACTGACCCAACTGGGCAGGCAAAAAAACATTCAAATCTCGAGAGCTAACTGACACATTCACACTGGAGAGGGGAAAGACACACTCCAATCTGGAGAGAGAACTGACCCATCCCCAACTGGACAGGGAAAGTAATCTCAAAATGGATAGGGACCAGACCTCTGGACAGTGGATAGGCAAACTCCAATATGAAAGAGGGAAACAACCCATTCACAACTCTACAATGGAAAGGCACACTCCAATCTGGAGAGGGAACAGAGTCATTCACAACAGGACAGTGGGAAGGCACACTCCAATCTGGAGAGGGAACAGACTCATTCACAACAGGACAGTGGGAAGGCACACTCCAATCTGGAGGGGGAACAGACTCATTCACAACAGGACAATGGAAAGGCTCCAATCTGGAGAGGGAACAGACTCATTCACAACAGGACAGTGGGAAGGCACACTCCAATCTGGAGAGGGAACAGACTCATTCACAACAGGACTGTGGAAAGACACACTCAAATCCCGGCAGAGAACTGACCCATTCACAACTAGAGAGGAGTAAAACTAACTCAAATATGGTCAGGGAACTAACTCATTCATCACTGGACAGTGGAAAGGCACACATAAATCTGGAAGAGGGATCTGACCCATTTACACCAGGATAGAGGAAAAACTCCCTCAAGTGGACTAGTGAAACATACACTCAAATCTTCATCGGGAACTGTCACATTCAAAACTGGACAGTTGTAATGCTCACTCAAATCTGGAGAGGAAATTGCCACATTCACAACTGGACAGGGGAAATACTCTCTCAAACTGGAAAGGGAACAAACCATATCTGGACAGGGAAATAACACACTGCAATCTCGTCAGGGAGCTGACCTATTCAATGCTGGACATGGGAAAGACACACTCAAATTTGGAGAGGGAACAGGCCATTCACAAATGGACAGAGTAAAAGCACACTTACATCTGGGGAGGAATCTGACCCATTCACAGCTGGGTGGGGGAAAGAATCTCACAAACAGGACAGGGAACTGACTATTCTTTTTTTTTTTTGTTTTGTTTTTAAAGTTAGAGTGTCCAATTCATTTTTTTCTCATTGACAGGCAATTTAGCATGGCCAATCCACCTAGCTTGCACATTTGTGGGTTGTGGGGACGAAACCCACACAAACACAGGGAGAATGTGCAAACTCCACAGGAACTGACTATTCATAACTGGACAGGGAAAGAACACACTCAAATCCACACAGGGAAGTAAACTTTCACAACTGAACAGTGGAAAGGCAAACACCATCTGGGCAGGGAACTGACCTCACCACAAGTGGACATGCGATAGGCACACTCAATCTGGACGACAGACACAACCCATTAACAACTGTACATGACCCATTCATAATTGATCAGGAGACAGACACACTGAATTCTGGACAGGGGAACTGACCCACTCACAACTGGACAGGGGAAATACACTCAAAGCTGGAGAGGGAACTGACCCTTCCTCCACTCGGCAGGTGGAAGGCACACTCACATCTGGAATGGGAACAGACCCATTCACTGCTGGACAGGGGAAAGTCACACTCAAATCTGCCAAGGAAACAGACCCAACCACAACTGGACAGGGGAAAATACCATTCAAGTATTTGGGCCTCACGGTAGCATGGTGGTTAGCATCAATGCTTCACAGCTCCAGGGTCCCAGGTTCGATTCCCGGCTGGGTCACTGTCTGTGTGGAGTCTGCACGTCCTCCCCGTGTGTGCGTGGGTTTCCTCCGGGTGCTCCGGTTTCCTCCCACAGTCCAAAGATGTGCAGGTTAGGTGGATTGGCCTGCTAAATTGCCCGTAGTGTAAGGTTAATGGGGGGATTGTTGGGTTACGGGTATGTGGGTTTAAGTAGGGTGATCATTGCTCGGCACAACATCGAGGGCCGAAGGGCCTGTTCTGTGCTGTACTGTTCTATGTTCTATGTTCTAAGTCTAGAGTTCTAACTGACCCATTCACAACTGGACAGGGGAAGCGCACATTTAAATATGGAGTGGGATCTAACCCATTCAGAACTGGACAGGGGAAAAACTCTCTCAAAATGGATGGGGAACTGAACATTCATCTCTGGAGAGGGGAAAGGCAAACTCAAATCTGGAAGAGGGAACTGGCTCATTCACAACAGGACTGTGGAAAGACACACTGCAATCTCGACAGGGGGCTGACCCATATACATCTGGAGAGGAGTAAAACAGACTCAAATCTGGAAGGGGAACTAACTCAATAGTAACTGTACACTGGGAAGACACACTCCAATCTGGAGATGGAATAAACTCATTCACAACAGGACAGTGGGAAGACAACTCAAATCCCGACAGGGAAATGACCCATTCACAA
This sequence comes from Scyliorhinus canicula, assembly GCF_902713615.1. Classification (NCBI taxonomy): domain Eukaryota; kingdom Metazoa; phylum Chordata; class Chondrichthyes; order Carcharhiniformes; family Scyliorhinidae; genus Scyliorhinus; species Scyliorhinus canicula. The sequence goes on from NW_024055518.1 coordinate 13,267, forward strand.
CTGCAGAGGAGTAAAACTGACTCAAATTTGGATGGGGAACTAACTCATTCACAACTGGACAAGGGAAAGACACACTCAAATTTGAACAAGGAAATGACACATTCATAACTGGGCAGTGGAAAGGGAACAGACTCATTCAGAAAGGGACAGTGGAAATACACACTCATAGAACATAGAACATAGAACGATACAGCGCAGTACAGGCCCTTCGGCCCACGATGTTGCACCGACATGGAAAAAACTAAAGGCCATCTAACCTACACTATGCCCTTATCATCCATATGCGTATCCAATAAACTTTTAAATGCCCTCAATGTTTGCGAGTTCACTACTGTTGCAGGTAGGGCATTCCACGGCCTCACCACTCTTTGCGTAAAAAACCTACCTCTGACCTCTGTCCTATATCTATTACCCCTCAATTTAAGGCTATGTCCCCTCGTGCTAGCCACCTCCATCCGCGGGAGAAGGCTCTCACTGTCCACCCTATCTAACCCTCTGATCATTTTGTATGCCTCTATTAAGTCACCTCTTAACCTTCTTCTCTCTAACGAAAACAACCTCAAGTCCATCAGCCTTTCCTCATAAGATTTTCCCTCCATACCAGGCAACATCCTGGTAAATCTCCTCTGCACCCGTTCCAAAGCTTCCACGTCCTTCCTATAATGAGGCGACCAGAACTGTACGCAATACTCCAAATGCGGCCGTACCAGAGTTTTATACAGCTGCAACATGACCTCATGGCTCCGGAACTCAATCCCTCTACCAATAAAGGCCAACACACCATAGGCCTTCTTCACAGCCCTATCAACCTGGATGGCAAGTTTCAGGGATCTATGTACATGGACACCGAGATCCCTCTGCTCATCCACACTACCAAGAATTTTACCATTAGCCAAATATTCCGCATTCCTGTTATTCTTTCCAAAGTGAATCACCTCACACTTCTCTACATTAAACTCCATTTGCCACCTCTCAGCCCAGCTCTGCAGCTTATCTATGTCCCTCTGTAACCTGCAACATCCTTCCACACTGTCTACAACTCCACCGACTTTAGTGTCGTCTGTAAATTTACTCACCCAACCTTCTGCGCCCTCCTCTAGGTCATTTATAAAAATGACAAACAGCAACGGCCCCAGAACAGATCCTTGTGGTACGCCACTCGTAACTGAACTCCATTCTGAACATTTGCCATCAACCACCACCCTCTGTCTTCTTTCAACTAGCCAATTTCTGATCCACATCTCTAAATCACCCTCAATCCCCAGCCTCCGTATTTTCTGCAATAGCCGACCGTGGGGAACCTTATCAAACGCTTTACTGAAATCCATATACACCACATCAACTGCTCTACCCTCGTCTACCTGTTCAGTCACCTTCTCAAAGAACTCGATAAGGTTTGTGAGGCATGACCTACCCTTCACAAAACCATGCTGACTATCCCTAATCATATTATTCCTATCTAGATGATTATAAATCGTATCTCTTATAATCCTCTCCAAGACTTTACCCACAACAGATGTGAGGCTCACCGGCCTATAGTTACCGGGGTTATCTCTACTCCCCTTCTTGAACAAAGGGACCACATTTGCTATCCTCGCTATGCTCGGCCTCGAAGACAGTTACATTTTAGCCATCCTCGGCCTCTAAGGCGTTTCAAATTTCGCCACGCTTGGCCTTGAAGATGTTAAAATTTAGCAATGCCCAACATCCAAGTTGCAGCACGGTAGCATGATGGTTAGCATAAATGCTTCACAGCTCCAGGGTCCCAGGTTCGATTCCCGGCTTGGGTCACTGTCTGTGCGGAGTCTGCACGTCCTCCCCGTGTGTGTGTGGGTTTCCTCCGGGTGCTCCGGTTTCCTCCCATAGTCCAAAGATGTGCGGGTTAGGTGGATTGGCCATGAAAAATTACCCGTAGTGTCCTAATAGTAAGGTTAAGGGGGGGGGGGGGTTGTTGGGTTACGGGTATAGGGTGGATACGTGGGTTTGAGTAGGGTGATCATTGCTCGGCACAACATCGAGGGCCGAAGGGCCTGTTCTGTGCTGTACTGTTCTATGTTCTATGTTCTATGTTGAAAATGTTGCCATATGCGGTATCGAAGATGTTGAATACTAAGCCATTCTCAGTCTCGAAGACATTGAAAATTTATCCGTGCTTGGCCTAGAATGTGTTTAAAATTCATACGCGCTCGATTCAAAGCTGCTGAATATTTAGCCATCCCCGGCCTCGAAGATGTTTAAAATTTAGCCATCCTCGGTCCTAAGACGTTTAAAATTCTCCATGCTCGGTCTTGGAGATGGTTAAAATTCAGCCATGCTCGGCCTCTGAGACTTTTAAAATTGAGCCATCCTCGGCTTCCAAGATGTTTAATATTTACCCATGTGCGGCCTCTAAGATGTTTAAAATTTATCCATGCTTGGCCTTGAAAATGGTAAAATTTAGCAATGTGCAACCTCGAAGATGTTTAATATTTAGCCATGCTCGGACCCCTAAAATGATTAATATTTAGCCATGCTCGGCCACGAAGGTGTTTAAAATTAATCCATGCTCGGCCTCGAAGGTGTTTAAAATTAATCCATGCTCGGCCACCAAGGTGTTGAAAATTTAGACACTCGATTCAAAGCTGTTGAAAATTTAGCATCCTCGGCCTCGAAGAGGTTTATAATTCTCCATGCTCGGCCTTGGAGATATTTAAAATTACGCCATGCTCAGCCATGAAGATAGATAAAATGTAGCCATGCTCGGCTACGAATATATTTGTAATTAACCATGTTCGGCCTCAAAGCTGTCTAACATGCAGCCATGCTTAGCCTTGCAAGATGTTGATAATTTAGTCATGATCTGCCTCAATGATGTTTAATTTTTTTTCATTCCTCGGCCTAGAAGAAGATATCTCTGACACATTTAAAATTCAGCCATCCTCCGCCCCGAGACGTTTAAAATTTCGTCCTGATTGGCCTTGAAGATGGCAAAATTTAGCAATTCCCAACGTCGAAGATGTGAAAAATTTAGCCATCCTTGGCCTCGAAGATGTTTAAAACTTAGCAATGCTCGGCTTCGAAGCTGTTGAAGATTTAGCCATCCTCGGCCACTAAGACTCTAAAAGGTAGCCATGTTCGGCCTCTGGGACATATAACATTTTGCCATCCAAGGCCGCTATGTCTTTTCAAATTTTGCCATACTTGGCCTTGAAAATGGTAACATTTGCAATGCCCAACCTTGTAGATGTTGAATATTTAGCCCTGCACGGCAACCGAGATGTTGAATATTTACACATGCTTGGCATCGAAGGTATTTAAATATCTGACACGCTAGATTCAAAGCTCTTGAAAATGTAGCCATCCTCGGCCTCGAAGATGTTTAAAATTTAGCCAGCCTCGGCCTCTGAGACGTTTAAAATTTAGCCATGCTCGGGCAGTAAGACGTTTAAAATTTAGCCATGCTCGGTCTCGATGATTTTGAAAGCTTATCCATGCTTGGCCTCGATGTTCTTTAAAATTTAGACACTCTCGATTCAAAGCTGTTGTAAATTTAGCCATCCTCAGCCTCGAAGATGTTTAAAACTTAGCTATCGTCGGGCTCTAAGACGTTTCAAATTCTCCATGCTCGGCCTTGCAGATAGTTAAACTTTAGCCATGCTCGGCCTCCGAAAAGATTAAAATTTAGCCGTGCTCAGCCTCCGAGAAGATTAAAATTTAGCCACCTTCGTCGTCTGAGACATTTAAAATGACGCCATGCTGAGCCATGAAGATGGTTAAAATTTAGCAATGCTCATCCACGCAGATGTTGAAAATTAAGCCACTCTAGGTCTCTGAGAAATTTAAAATTTAGCCGTCCTCGGCCCCTGAGACGTTAAAATTTAGCCACGCTCGGCCTCTAAGATGTTGAAAATTTATCCATGCTTGGCCTCGAACGTGTTTAAAATTTAGACATTCTTGGCCTAAAAGACGTTTAAAATTCTCCCTGCTCGGCCTCAGGGATGTTTAATATTTAGCCATTCATGGCATATAAGATGTTTAATATTTTGCCATCGTCTGCCTCTGAGATGTTTAACATTCAGCCATGCTCGTCCTGGAAATGTTTAAAATTTTAGTATTCTTAGATTCTGAGCCATATAAAATTCAGCCATGCTCAGCCCAGTAGATTTTTAAAACGTATCTATCCTGGCCTCCAAGACATTTAACATTTAGCCACGCTCAGCCTCAAAGTTGGTTAAAATGTAACTATTATCCACCCTTTTGAAGTTTAAATTTTGCCATTGTCGGCCACTGAGACGTTTAAAATTTAGCCATCCATGTCCTCAATGATGGTTAAAATTTAGCCACGCTCGGCCTCTGCGGCGTTTAAAATTTCACAATGCTTGGCATTGATGATGATAAAAGTTAGCAATTTCCAAACTGGAAGTTGTTAAAACTTTAGCCGCAAACGTGTTGAAAATTGAGCCATCCTCGGCCTCTAAGACATTTAGAATTTAGTCATGCTCCGCCTCAATGAGGTTTAACTTTTTTCATTCTCGTACTAGAAGATGTTCAAAATTTAGGGATCCTCGGCCCCTCAGACGTTTGAAATTTCGTCATGCTTGACCTTGTAGATGACAAAATTTAGTAAATCCCAACATCGAAGATGTTAAAAATTTAGTAAGAAGTCTTACAACACCAGCTTAAAGTCCAACAGGTTTGTTTCAAACACGAGCTTTCGGAGCACTGCTCCTTCCTCAGGTGAATGGAGAGGTATGTTCCAGAAACATTAATAGAGACAAAGTCAGAGATGCTGGACAATGCTTGGAATTCGATCATTTGCAGATAATCAAATCATTACAGATCCAGAGAGAGGGATAATCACAGGTTAAAGAGGTGTGAATTGTCTCAAGGCAGAACAGTTGGTGGGATTTTGCAAGTCCAGGCCAGATGGTGGGGGTGGATGTAATGCGACACGAATCCAAGATCCCGCTTGAGGCCGCACTCATGCGTGCGGAACTTAGCTATAAGTTTCTGCTCGGCAATTCTGCGTTGTCGCGTGTCCTGAAGGCCGCCTTGGAGAATGCTTACCCGGAGATCAGAGGCTGAATACCCTTGACTGCTGAAGTGTTCCCGACTGGAAGGGAACATTCCTGCCTGGTGATTGTCGCACGATGCCCGTTCATTCGTTGTCGCAGTGTCTGCATGGTCTCGCCAATGTACCACGCTTCGGGACATCCTTTCCTGCAGCGTATGAGGTAGACAACGTTGGCCGAGTCGCACGAATATGTACCGCGTACCTGGTGGGTGGTGTTACCACCTGTAATGGTGGTATCCATGTCGATGATCTGGCAGAGATTGCCCTGGCAGGGTTGTGTGGTGTCGTGGTCGCTGTTCTGAAAGCTGGGTAATTTTCTGCAAACAATGGTTTGTTTGAGGTTGCGCGGTTGTTTGAAGGCCAGTAGTGGGGGTGTAGGGATGACCTTGGCAAGATGTTCATCTTCATTGAAGATGTGTTGAAGGCTGCGAAGAAGATGTCGTAGTTTCTCTGCCCCAGGAAAGTACTGGATGACGAAGGGTACTCTGTCAGTGGTATCCCGTGTTTGTCTTCTGAGAAGGTCGGTGCGGTTTTTTGCTGTGGCGCGTTGGAACTGTCGATCGATGAGCCATGACGATGAACATCTTGCCATGACATGCCCGATTTCAAAGCTGTTGAAAATTTAGCAATCCTCGGCCTCTGAGACTTTTAAAATTTAGCCATGCTCGTCCTCGAGGCTGTTGAAGATTTAGCCATCCTCGGCCGCAAAGATATTGAAAATTTAGCCATGCTCGGCCCGAAAGCAAGTTGAAATTTACACATGCTCGGCCTAGTAGATTTTCAAATCGTTGCTATCCTGGGACTCTAAGACATTTAAATTTTAGCCACATTCAGCCTCGAAGTTGGTTAAAATGTAATCATCCTCGGCCGGTTTGGCATTTAAATTTTGCCATTGTCGGCAACTGAGACGTTTAAAATTTAGCAATCCCTCGCCTCAATGATGTTTATAATTTAGCCTTGCTCAGCCTCTGCGGCGTTTAAAATTTAGCAATCCCTCGCCTCAATGATGTTTATAATTTAGCCTTGCTCAGCCTCTGCGGCGTTTAAAATTTAGCAATCCCTCGCCTCAATGATGTTTATAATTAAGCCTTGCTCAGCCTCTGCGGCGTTTAAAATTTAGCAATGCTTGCCCTTGAAGATGGTAAATGTTATCAATATCCGAACTCAAAATTTTGCTATGTTTGTCCTCAACGTGTTGAATATTTTGCTGTGCTCTGCGTCGATGATGTTTAAATTTTAGAAATGCTCCACCTCAACGATGTTTAATTTTTTTCATTCTCGGCCGAGAACATGTTTAGAATGTAGCTATCCTCGGCCTCAAAGGCATTGAAAATTTAGCCATCCTCGGCCTCTGAGGTATTGAAAATTTAGCCATCCTCGGCCTCTGAGGTATTGAAAATTTAGCCATCCTCGGCCTCTGAGGCATTGAAAATTTAGCCATCCTCGGCCTCTGAGGCATTGAAAATTTAGCCATCCTCGGCCTCTGAGGCATTGAAACTTTAGCCATCCTCGGCCTCTGAGGCATTGAAACTTTAGCCATCCTCGGCCTCTGAGGCATTGAAACTTTAGCCATCCTCGGCCTCTGAGGCATTGAAACTTTAGCCATCCTCGGCCTCTGAGGCATTGAAACTTTAGCCATCCTCGGCCTCTGAGGCATTGAAACTTTAGCCATCCTCGGCCTCTGAGGCATTGAAACTTTAGCCATCCTCGGCCTCTGAGACATTGAAACTTTAGCCATCCTCGGCCTCTGAGGCATTGAAACTTTAGCCATCCTCGGCCTCTGAGGCATTGAAACTTTAGCCATCCTCGGCCTCTGAGGCATTGAAACTTTAGCCATCCTCGGCCTCTGAGGCATTGAAAATTTAGCCATCCTCGGCCTCTGAGGCATTGAAACTTTAGCCATCCTCGGCCTCTGAGGCATTGAAACTTTAGCCATCCTCGGCCTCTGAGGCATTGAAACTTTAGCCATCCTCGGCCTCTGAGGCATTGAAACTTTAGCCATCCTCGGCCTCTGAGGCATTGAAACTTTAGCCATCCTCGGCCTCTGAGGCATTGAAACTTTAGCCATCCTCGGCCTCTGAGGCATTGAAACTTTAGCCATCCTCGGCCTCTGAGGCATTGAAACTTTAGCCATCCTCGGCCTCTGAGGCATTGAAACTTTAGCCATCCTCGGCCCTCTAGGCATTGAATCCTCGGCCTCTGAGACATTGAAACTTTAGCCATCCTCGGCCTCTGAGACATTGAAACTTTAGCCATCCTCGGCCTCTGAGACATTGAAACTTTAGCCATCCTCGGCCTCTGAGGCATTGAAACTTTAGCCATCCTCGGCCTCTGAGGCATTGAAACTTTAGCCATCCTCGGCCTCTGAGACATTGAAACTTTAGCCATCCTCGGCCTCTGAGACATTGAAACTTTAGCCATCCTCGGCCTCTGAGACATTGAAACTTTAGCCATCCTCGGCCTCTGAGACATTGAAACTTTAGCCATCCTCGGCCTCTGAGGCATTGAAACTTTAGCCATCCTCGGCCTCTGAGGCATTGAAACTTTAGCCATCCTCGGCCTCTAAGACATTGAATCTTTAGCCATCCTCGGCCTCTGAGGCATTGAAACTTTAGCCATCCTCGGCCTCTGAGACATTGAAACTTTAGCCATCCTCGGCCTCTGAGGCATTGAAACTTTAGCCATCCTCGGAGCCATTGAAACTTTAGCCATCCTCGGCCTCTGAGGCATTGAAAATTTAGCCATCCTCGGCCTCTGAGACATTGAAACTTTAGCCATCCTCGGCCTCTGAGACATTGAAACTTTAGCCATCCTCGGCCTCTGAGACATTGAAACTTTAGCCATCCTCGGCCTCTGAGGCATTGAAAATTCCGCCATGATCACCCATGAAGATGGTTAAAATTTAGCAATGCTCAGCCCCGAAGATGTTGAAAATTGAGCCACGCTCGGTCTCTGAGATATTTAAAAGGTAGCCATCCTTCGCCTCAAAGACGTTTAAAGTTTTGCCATGCTTCCTTGAAGATGGTAAAATTACCAATTCCCAACCTCGATGTTGTTGAAAATTTAGCCATCCCCGGTCTCAAAGATATTTAAAATTTAGCCATGCTCGATGTCTAAGATATTTAAAATTTAGCCGTGCTCGACCTCGAAGATGTTTTACATTTTGATATTCTTGGTCTCTGAGACATTTAAGATTTTACGATCCTCGGCCCGATAGCAGGTTGAAATTTTGCCACGCTCGGCCTCAAAGATTTTTAAAACTTAGCCATCCTCGGATTGTCAGACATTTAAAATATAGCCATGCTCGGCCTCAAAGATTTTTAAAATTTAGCCATCCTCGACCCTTGTATCTTTTAAATTTTGCCATTGTCGGCCTGTAAGACGTTAAACATTTGGCCAGAGTCGGCCTTGAAGATGGTAAATTTTAGCCGTATTCAGAGTTAAAGATGGCCAAAATGTAGCCATCCTCGGCCCCTGAGACATATAAATTTAGTCATGCTCGGCCTCTAAGATGTTTAAAATTTAGCCATCTTTGGGTTCCAAGATGTTGAAAGTTTAGACACGCTCGATTTCAAAGCTGTTGAAAATTTAACTATCCTCGGCTCTAAGACATTTGAAATTTAGCCATGCTCAGTCATGAAGCTGGTTAAAATTTAGCAATGCTCAGCCTCGAAGAGCTTAAAAATTGAGCCACGCTCGGCCTCTGCGACATTTAAAATTTAGCCGTGTTCGGAGTCTAAGATGGTCAAAATTTAGCCACCCTCGGTCCCTAAGCCATTTCAATTTAGCTATGTTAGGCCTCTAAGACGGTTAATATTGAGCCATGCTCGGCCTCTGAGAAATTTACAATTTCACCATCCTCGGCCTCGAAGACATTGAAAATTGAGCCATCCTCGGCCTCTGAGACATTTAACATTTTGCCATGCTCGGCCTTAAAGATGGTAAATTTTAGCCGTGTTTGGACTCAAAGATGGTCAAAATCCAACCATCCTCGCGCCCGAAGACCTTTAAATTTAGCCATGCTCGGCCTGGAAGATGTTTAAAATTTTTATATTCTTGGCCTATGAGACATTTAAGATCTTGCCATGCTCGGCCCGAAAGTAGTTTGAAATTTAGCCATGCACGGCCTCTGAGATGTTTAAAGGTTAGCCATGTTCGGTCTCGAAGAGGTTGAATATTTTGCCATACTTAGCCTCAAAGATGTTTAAAATTTAAGCACGCTTGATTTCAAAGCTGTTAAAAATTAACCATCATCAGGCATCGAAGGCGGTTAAATTTAACCATCCTCATCAGCTATGGTGTTTCAAATTTAGCCATCCTCGGCCTCTATGGTGTTTCAAATTTAGCATGCTTGCCATGAGGTTGCTTCAAATTCTCCCTGCTTGGACTTGGAGAAGGTGGAAATTTAGCCATGCTTGGCCACGAGGTTGCTTCAAATTCTCCCTGCTTGGACTTGGAGAAGGTGGAAATTTAGCCATGCTTGGCCATGAGGTTGCTTCAAATTCTCCCTGCTTGGACTTGGAGAAGGTGGAAATTTAGCCATGCTTGGCCATGAGGTTGCTTCAAATTCTCCCTGCTTGGACTTGGAGAAGGTGGAAATTAGCCATGCTTGGCCATGAAGTTGCTTCAAATTCTCCCTGCTTGGACTTGGAGAAGGTGGAAATTTAGCCATGCTTGGCCATGAGGTTGCTTCAAATTCTCCCTGCTTGGACTTGGAGAAGGTGAAAATGTATCCATGCCCGGCCTGGTAGATGGTGAAAATGTATCCATGCTCGGCCTGGTAGAAGGTGAAAATGTATCCATGCTCGGCCTGGTAGATGGTGAAAATGTATCCATGCTCGGCCTGGTAGAAGGTGAAAATGTATCCATGCTCGGCCTGGTAGAAGGTGAAAATGTATCCATGCTCGGCCTGGTAGAAGGTGAAAATGTATCCATGCTCGGCCTGGTAGATGGTGAAAATGTATCCATGCTCGGCCTGGTAGAAGGTGAAAATGTATCCATGCTCGGCCTGGTAGAAGGTGAAAATGTATCCATGCTCGGCCTGGTAGAAGGTGAAAATGTATCCATGCTCGGCCTGGTAGAAGGTGAAAATGTATCCATGCCCGGCCTGGTAGAAGGTGAAAATTTATCCATGCTCGGCCTGGTAGAAGGTGAAAATGTATCCATGCTCGGCCTGGTAGAAGGTGAAAATGTATCCATGCTCGGCCTGGTAGAAGGTGAAAATGTATCCATGCTCGGCCTGGTAGATGGTGAAAATGTATCCATGCTCGGCCTGGTAGAAGGTGAAAATTTATCCATGCTCGGCCTGGTAGAAGGTGAAAATGTATCCATGCTCGGCCTGGTAGAAGGTGAAAATGTATCCATGCTCGGCCTGGTAGAAGGTGAAAATGTATCCATGCTCGGCCTTGCAGATTGTAAAATTTCACAATGACCAACCTCGAAGATGTTGAAAATTTAGCCAACCTCGGTCTAAAAGAATATGAAAAAATAGGCGTGCTCGGCCTCGACGATGTTGAAAATTTAACCATCCTTTGCTTCAAAGACACTGAAAATTTAGCCATGCACGGCCTCTGGCACACTTAAAATTTAGCCATTGTCGGCCTCTAAAGCGTTTCAAACTTCGCCATTCTTAGCCTTGAACACGGTAAAGTTTCACAATGCACAACTTCGAAGGTGTTAAAAATGTAGACATGCTCGGCCTCTAAGACGTTTAAAATTCTCCATGATCGGCCTTGGAGATGGTTGAAATTTAGCCTTGCTTGGCCTTGAAGATGGTTAAATATAGCAAGGCACAACCTCGAATATGTTGAAAATTTAGCCATGCTTGGCCTCTGAGATGTTTAACATTTAGCCATGCTTGGCCTCTGAGATGTTTAACATTCAGCCGTGCTTGGCCGAGAAGAAGTTTAAAATTTAGCCGTGTTCGCATACAAAGATGGTCAAACGTTAGCCATCCTCAGCCCCTAAGACATTTAAATTTAGCCATACTCGGCCTCTAAGGTGTTTAAAATTCTCCATGCTCGGCCTTGGAATGGTTAAAATTTAGCCATGCTCGTCCTCAGTGATGTTTAAAATTTAGCCGTGCTTCACCTTGAAGATGGTAAAATTTCGCAGTGCCCAAACTCGAAGATGTTGAAAATTTAGCAATGCGCGATTTCATAGAATTCATAGAATTTACAGTGAAGAAGTAGGACATTCGGCCCATCGAGTCTGCACCGGCTCTTGGAAAGAGCACCCTACCCAAGGTCAACACCTCCACCCTATCCCCATAACCCAGTAACACCACCCAACACAGGACAATTTTGGACACTAAGGGCAATTTATCACGGCCAATCCACCCTAACCTGCACATCTTTGGACTGTGGGAGGAAACCGGAGCACCCGGTGGAAACCCACGCACACACGGGGAGGATTTGCAGACTCCGCACAGACAGTGACACAAGCCGGGAATCGAACCTGGGACCCTGGTGCTGTGAAGCCATTGTGCTATCCACAATGCTACCGTGCTGCCTTTGGAAGATGTTGATAATTTAGCGATGCTCGGCCTCATTGATGTTTAAAATTGAGCCACGCTCGTCTCTGAGGCATTTAAAATTTAGCCATGCTTGGCCCAGTAGAAGTTCAACGTTTAGCCGTGTTGGGACTCAAAGATGGTCGTAATTTAGCCATCCTCGGCCTCTAAGGCATTTCAAATTCCGCCATGCTTGGCCTTAAAGATGGTAAAATTGAGCAATGCCCAACCTCGAAGATGTTGAAAATTTTGCCAAGTTTGGTCTCAAAGATGTTTAAAATGTAACCATGCTCGGTCTCGAGGATGTTGAAAATGTATCTATACTCGGCCTCGAAAGTGTTTAAAATTTACACACGCTCGATTCAAAGCTGTTGAAAATTTAGCCATTCTCGGCCTCTAAGATGTTTAAAACTTCGCCATGCTTCGCTTTGAAGATGGGAAAATTTAGCAATGCCCAACCTCGATGATGTTGAAAATTTAGCCATGGTCGGCCTCGATGATGTTGAAAATTTAGCGATGCTCGACCGGGAAGATGTTGATAATTTAGCGATGCTCGACCGGGAAGATGTTGATAATTTAGAGATGCTCGGTCTCAAAGATGTTTCAAATTGAGCCACCCTCGGACTCTGAGCCATTTTTAATGTAGCCAACCTCGGCCTTTGTGACGTTTAAAATGTCGTCATGCTTGGCCTTGAAGATGGTAAAATTTAGAAATTCCCAACTTCAATGTTGAAAATATAGACATGCTCGGCAACTAAGACATTTAAAATTCTCCCTGCTTGTTACGTGTTACATTTAGCCATGCTCGGCCTCAGAGACGTGTTACATTTAGCCATTCTCGGCCTCAGAGACGTGTTACATTTAGCCATTCTCGGCCTCAGAGACGTGTTACATTTAGCCATTCTCGGCCTCAGAGACGTGTTACATTTAGCCATTCTCGGCCTCAGAGACGTGTTACATTTAGCCATGCTCGGCCTCAGAGACGTGTTACATTTAGCCATGCTCGGCCTCAGAGACGTGTTACATTTAGCCATTCTCGGCCTCAGAGACGTGTTACATTTAGCCATGCTCGGCCTCAGAGACGTGTTACATTTAGCCATTCTCGGCCTCAGAGACGTGTTACATTTAGCCATTCTCGGCCTCAGAGACGTGTTACATTTAGCCATGCTCGGCCTCAGAGACGTGTTACATTTAGCCATTCTCGGCCTCTAAGACGATTAAAATTTACCCATCCTCGGTGTAGAAGCCAGGTATTTTAAATACTCTTAATATAGGTAAAAAGTTGCTTAAAGCATAAATATTAATTCCCAGATTTAAAATGAAAGAAACTATATAATTTCCAAACTCAGTCATGAATTTGCAAAACACAGAAGTCTGATAAGAGCATTACATTTTTCAAAGGAAAAGGGTTGAATCCATGGCAACGAGGAATAAGAATGAAGGTATGCACGATTCTCACGCCTTTCGAGATTAGGGTGAATTACATTCCATGATTATACAATCTGAAACATTTTAGACTGTGTTGCCTTGTTTTTAATAAATGGACAGTTAAAACATCGAATCAAATATAATATATATATATATTTGATTCCAACATTCTCATTGAAACAATCTTATAAAAAACAGTTCGAATTACATTTTCTGAATTATGCCTAGCATGGTATGATGAGATAACATAAGGTCTCCATTGTTGCAGTAGTGAGGTCAGCATAAAGTCTCGATTGTGGCAATAGGTAGGTCAGCATTAGAACAGTTTTTGCTGGTTTTGATAAAGCACAATATCGCATTCTTTAACCTGCAAGTAGGCAACAATTAGAAGTAATGTTACATAGTGACGGTGGACAGCTTGCTATCAAATCAAATGTGTTTGAGTCTAACTCAAACCAATTAGGATTAAATTGGGGTGTGATCGGATCTCTTAAGACAGATATGAAATAGTATATCCATGGACGATTTGGCCACCATTTAGAGAGAAAGAAAAGGAAAGAGAGAGAAAGAAAAAGAAAAAGAGCCAGAGAGACAAGGAAGAGAATTAGAAAAGAGTTCTGTATTCATATTTCATTTACAGACTTTGACTTCAGACTTTGACTTTTAAAGTTGTGTTCAGGCTATTGTCTCAGAAGATAATTCCTGTGATTCTTTGAAGAAAATCAAATTGTCTACAAACTACCTTTTAAATGATTTTCAAGTTGTAACCAATGAACTCCAAATAAAACTATTCTTATTTGCACCTGACAAGTTTTTTAACTTGAATTTCTACTGAGTTTCAATAATGTACAAGAACAACCGGTAACCCTGAATTGAAAAAACTTCGTAATCATAAAATCCTTCAACTTGCCGAGTGGTGGAAGGGTCAGTTCCCTCTCAGCTTTGAATGTATGTCCCATGTCTAGTTGTGAGTGGGTCAGTTCCCCTGTCCAGAATTGAGTGTGTCTGTTTCCTGATCAATTATGAATGGGTCATGTACAGTTGTTAATGGGTTGTGTCTCTCGTCCAGATTGAGTGTGCCTATTGCATGTCCACTTGTGGTGAGGTCAGTTCCCTGCCCAGATGGTGTTTGGCTTTCCACTGTCCAGTTGTGAAAGTTTACTTCCCTGTGTGGATTTGAGTGTGTTCTTTCCCTGTCCAGTTATGAATAGTCAGTTCCTGTGGAGTTTGCACATTCTCCCTGTGTTTGTGTGGGTTTCGTCCCCACAACCCACAAATGTGCAAGCTGGGTGGATTGGCCATGCTAAATTGCCCGTCAATGAGAAAAAAAGAATTGGGTACTCTAACTTAAAAAAAAAACAAAAAAAAAAGAATAGTCAGTTCCCTGTTCTGTTTGTGAGATTCTTTCCCCCACCCAGTTGTGAATGGGTCAGATTCCTCCCCAGATGTAAGTGTGCTTTTACTCTGTCCATTTGTGAATGGTCTGTTCCCTCTCCAAATTTGGGTGTGTCTTTCCCATGTCCAGCATTGAATAGGTCAGCTCCCTGATGAGATTTCAGTGTGTTATTTCCCTGTCCAGATATGGTTTGTTCCCTTTCCAGTTTGAGAGAGTATTTCCCCTGTCCAGTTGTGAATGGGCCAGTTGCCTCCCCAGATTTTCAGATTTCAGTGTGTACTTCCACTGTCCAGATATGAATGGTCAGTTCCCCATCCACTTTGAGGGAGTTTTTCCCCTGTTCAAGTTGTGAATGGGTCATTTGCCTCTCTAGATTTGAGTGTGTCTTTCCCCTATTCAATTGTGAGGTAGACTTTCCCTATCCTGTTGTGAATGGGTCAGTTCTCTCCTCCAGATTTGCATGTGTCTTTCCACTATCCTGTTGTACACGGATCAGTAACCTCTCCAGAGTTGGATGTTTTTAACCCTGTCCATTTGTGGTTGGGTCAGTTCCCTTGACAGTTTTGAGTGAGTCTTGCCCCTGTCCAGTTGCGAATGGGTCAGTTCCCTGTCGAGATTTGAGTGTGTCTTTCCACTGTGCTGTTGTGAATGAGCCCATTCCCACTCCAGATTCAAGTGTGTATTTCCACTGTCCAATTATGAATGTTCCGGTTCCTTCTCCAGATTCATGTGTGCCTTCCCACTGTCCAGTTGTGAACGCGGCAATGTCCTCTCCAGATTTGAGTGAGCATTACCACTGTCCAGTTTTGAATGTGACAGTTCCCGATGAAGATTTGAGTGTATGTTTCACTAGTCCATTGAGGGAGTTTTTCCTCTATCCTGGTGTAAATGGGTCAGATCCCTCTTCCAGATTTGAGTGTGCCTTCCCACTGTCCAGTGATGAATGAGTTAGTTCCCTGACCATATTTGAGTTAGTTTTACTCCTCTATAGTTGTGAATGAGTCTGTTCCCTCTCCAGCTTGGAGTGTGCCTTCCCATTGTCCTGTTGTGAATGAGTCTGTTCCCTATCCAGATTGGAGTGTGCCTTCCCACTGTCCTGTTGTGAATGAGTCTGTTCCCTCTCCAGATTGGAGTGTGCCTTCCCACTGTCCTGTTGTGAATGAGTCTGTTCCCTCTCCAGATTGGAGTGTGTTTCCCACTGTCCTGTTGTGAATGAGTCTGTTCCCTCTCCAGATTGGAGTGTGCCTTCCCACTGTCCTGTTGTGAATGAGTCTGTTCCCTCTCCAGATTGGAGTGTGTATTTCCCATGTCCTTTCTCCAGATTGGAGTGTGCCTTCCCACTGTCCTGTTGTGAATGAGTCTGTTCCCTCTCCAGATTGGAGTGTGCCTTTCCATTGTACAGTTGTGAATGGATTGTTTCCTTCTTTCATATTGGAGTTTGCCCATCCACTGTCCAGAGGTCTGTTCCCTATCCATTTTGAGAGTACTTTCCCTGTCCAGTTGTGAATGGGTCAGTTCTCTCTCCAGATTGGAGTGTGTCTTTCCCCTCTCCAGTGTGAATGGGTCAGTTAACTCTCGAGATTTGATTGTTTTTTTGCCTGCCCAGTTGGGTCAGTTTCCTTGGCAGATTTGAGTGTGACTTTCCGCTGTCAACAGTGAATGGGTCTGTTCCCAGTCCAGGGGTTAGTGCACCTTTCACATGTCCAGTGTTGGATGGGTCATTTCCCATATCATACATTATTGTGTCTTTCCCCTGTTGTGCGCTGAACTGTCAATTATCTTTGCAGATTTGACTGTGTCTTCCCTCTGTCCAGTTATGAATGGTCAATTCACTGTCCAGTTGTGAATGTGTCAGGTCCCTTCCCAGGTGTGATTGAGCCTTTCCCTTGTCCAGCTGTGAATGGGTTCGTTCCCGCTCCAGATTTATGGATTCTTTCCCCCACCCAGTTGTGAATGGGTCAGATCCTTCCCAGATGTGAGTGTGCCTTTCCTCTGTCCAGTTATCAATGGGCCGTTCCCTCCCCAGATTTGAGTGTGCATTTCCCCTGTCCAGTTATCAATGGGCCGTTCCCTCTCCAGATGTGAGTGTGCCTTTCCATTGTCCAGTTATCAATGGGCCGTTCCCTTCCCAGATGTGAGTGGGCATTCCCCCTGTCCAGTTATCAATGGGCCGTTCCCTCTCCAGATGTGAGTGGGCATTTCCCCTGTCCAGTTATCAATGGGCCGTTCCCTCCCCAGATGTGAGTGGGCATTCCCCTGTCCAGTTATCAATGGGCCGTTCCCTCCCCAGATGTGAGTGGGCATTCCCCCTGTCCAGTTATCAATGGGCCGTTCCCTCCCCAGATGTGAGTGTGCCTTTCCCCTGTCCAGTTATCAATGGGCCGTTCCCTCCCCAGATGTGAGTGGGCATTCCCCCTGTCCAGTTATCAATGGGCCGTTCCCTCTCCAGATGTGAGTGGGCATTTCCCCTGTCCAGTTATCAATGGGCCGTTCCCTCACCAGATGTGAGTGTGCCTTTCCCCTGTCCAGTTATCAATGGGCCGTTCCCTCCCCAGATGTGAGTGGGCATTTCCATTGTCCAGTTGTATCTGGATCTTTAGCCTAAACAGCTTCAATTATGTTTTTCTTTTGTTCAGAGTGAATTGTCAATTCCCTCTCCAGATGTGCATGTTTTCCACTGTCCAGTTGTTAAAGTAATGTTCCTGTCCAGATTTGAGTGTTTTCCCCTATCCAGTTCTGAATGGATCATTTCTCTCTTCCAGATTGGTGTGTGCCTTTCCCCTGTCCACATATGAATGGTCATTTCCAAGTCAATTTTCAGGGAGTCCTTCCCCTGACTAATTGTGAATAGGTCAGTTCCCTTCCGGTTACGAGTCTGCCTTTCTCCTGCGCAGTTGTAAAAGGGTCAGTTCCCCCTCCAGATTTGAGTCTGCCTTTCTCCTGCGCAGTTGTAAAAGGGTCAGTTCCCCCTCCAGATTTGAGTCTGCCTTTCTCCTGCGCAGTTGTAAAAGGGTCAGTTCCCCCTCCAGATTTGAGTGTGCTTTTCTCCTGCGCAGTTGTAAAAGGGTCAGTTCCCCCTCCAGATTTGAGTCTGTCTTTCTCCTGCGCAGTTGTAAAAGGGTCAGTTCCCCCTCCAGATTTGAGTGTGTCTTTCGCTGTCCAGCTGGAAATGGGTCAGGTCCCTTTCCAGATCTGACTGTCCTTCCCCTCCCCAGTGAGTGAATGAGTCAGTTCCTTCTCCAGGTTGAGGTGTGCCTTTCCACTGTCCAGTTGTGAATGTGTCAGATCCCCGTACAGATTTGAGGCTGTCTTTCCCCTGTCTATTTGTGGAGGGAACAGTACCCACAACAGTTTGATTGTGTTTTACTTTTTTCCAGAAAGTGAATGGTCAGTTCCCTCTCCAGACTTGTGTGTTTTCCCCTGTTCAGTTGTGAACGGATCAGTTCCCTGTCGAGATTTGAGTGTGTCTTTCCATTGTCCCTTTGTGAATGGGTCAGTTCCCTCTCCAGATATGAGGGTGCCTTTCCACTGTCCTGTTGTGCAAGTTTTTTCCCCTGCCCAGACTTGAGTGTGTTTGATCCCTGTCCAATTTTCACTGTGTTAGTTCCACGTCCATATTTCAGTGTGTCTTTCCCATGTCCAGTTGATAATAGATCTGTTCCCCCTCTAGATTTGAGAGTGTCTTTCCCACTGCAGTTGTGAAAGTGTCAGTTCCCTCTTCCAGATTTCAGTGTTTCTGTCCCCTGATGAGCGAGCCTAATGCCTGTCCACATGTGGTGAGGTCACTTCCCTGCCCAGATTGGTGTGTGACTTTCTACTGTTCAGTTGTGAAAGTTTACTTCTCTGTCCTGATTTGAGTGTGTTTTTTCCCGTCCAGTTATGAATGGTCAGTTCCCTGTCCAGTTTGAGGGATTCTTTCCCCCACCCACTTGTGAATAGGTCAGATTCCGCTCCAGATGTAAATGTGCCTTTCCCCTATCCAGTTGTGAATGGGTCCCGTTCCCTCTCCAATATAAATGTTGTCTTTCCCATGTCCAGGTTTGAATAGGTCAGCTCCCTGACGAGATTAAAGTGTGTTTTTTCCCTGTCCAGATATGAATGGTTTGTTCCCCTTCCAGTTTGAGAGAGTATTTCCCCTGTTGAGCTGTGAATGGGTCAGTTCCCTCTCCAGATTTCAGATTTGAGTGTGTCTTTCCACTGCCCACATATAAATGGTCAGTTCCCCAGAATGTTTGAGGGAATATTTCCCCTGTCCACTTGTGAATGGGTCATTTTCCTCTGCGGGTTTGGGTGTGTCTTTCCCCAATCCTGTTGTGAATGGGTCAGTTCTCTCCTCCGGATTTGAGTGTGTCTTTCCCCAATCCTGTTGTGAATGGGTCAGTTCTCTCCTCCGGATTTGAGTGTGTCTTTCCCCTATCCTGTTGTGAATGGGTCAGTTCTCTCCTCCGGATTTGAGTGTGTCTTTCCCCTATCCTGTTGTGCAAGATTTTTTCCCTGTCCAAACTTGTGTGTGTTTGATCCTTGTCCAGTTCTGAATGTGTCAGTTCCACGTCCATATTTGAGTGTGTCTTTGCCCTGTACAGTTGTGAATGGAGCAGTTCCCTGTTGAGATTTGAGTGTGTCTTTCCACTTTCATGTTGTGAAAATATTGTGCTCTGTCCAGATTTGATTGTATTTGTTCCCTGTCCAGCCTCTAATGTGTCAGTTCATCTCCCAGATTTAGGTATGCCTTTCCCGTGGCCACTTTTGAGGAAGTGTTTCTCCTCCCCAGCTGCGAATGGGTCAGTTTCCTGCTCAGATTTGAATGTGCCTTTCCCTTGTCCAGTTGTGAATGGGTCTGCTCCCTGTACAGATTCGAGTGTCTTTCCCCTGCTCAATTATGAATGGGTCAGCTCTGAATCTGGATTAGAATGTGGCTATCGCCTGTCCATTTGTGGTAAGGTCAGTTCCCTGCCCAGGCTGGTGTGTGACCTTCCTCTGTCCAGTTTTGTATGATCGGTTCCCTGTGCCGTTCTGAATGGGTCAGTTCCCTCACCAGATTTGAATGTGCCTTTCCCTGTCTAGAAGTGAATGAGTCAGTTCCTTCTACAGATTGGAGTGTGATTTTCCACTGTGGAGTGTGTGAATTGGTCAGTTTCCTCTTCCAGGTTTGAGTGTGTCTTTTCCCTATTCCAGATGTGAATGGTCAGTTCTCTGTCCAGTTTGATGGAGTTATTCACCTATCCAATTGTGAATGCATCAGTTCCGTCTCCAGATTTGAAGTGTTTTACCCCTTTCCGGTTCTGGATGAATTTGTACCCTAAACAGCTTTGATTGTGATTTTCTTTTGTCCAGAAAGAGACTGGTCAGTTCCCTCTCCAGACTTGAGTGCTTTCTCCGTCCAGTTGTGAATGGATCAGTTCCCTGTCGAGATTTGAGTATGTCTTTCCATTGTTCCTTTTTGAATGAGTATGTTCTCTCTCCAGATACGAGTGTGCCTTTCCACTGTCCAGTTGTGCAAGTTTGTTTCCCTGTGCAGACTTGTGTATGTTTGATCCCTGTCCAGTTCTGAATGTAACAGTTCCACGTCTATATTTGTGTGTGTCTTTCCCTGTCCAGTTGATAAAGGGTCAGTTCCCTTTACCAGATTTGAGTGCGTCTGTCCCCTGATCAATAATGTATGAGTCATTTACATGTCCAGCACTGAGCGTGCCTAATGCCTGTCCACATATGGTGAGGTCAGTTCCCTGCACAGATTGGTGTGTGACTTTCCACTGTTCAGTTGTGAAAGGTTACTTCCCTGTCCTGATTTGAGTGTGCTTTTTCCCGTCCAGTTATGAATGGTCAGTTACCTGTCCAGTTTGAGGGATCCTTTCCCCAACCCACATGTGAATAGGTCAGATTCCGCCCCAGATGTAAATGTGCCTTTCCCCTATCCAGTTGTGAATGGGTCCCATTCCGTCTCCAAATTTAAGTTGTCTTTCCCATGTCCAGGTTTGAATAGGTCAGCTCCCTAACGAGATTAAAGTGTGTTTTTTCCCTGTCCAGATATGAATGGTTTGTTCCCCTTCCAGTTTGAGAGAGTATTTCCCCTGTGGAGCTGTGAATGGGTCAGTTCCCTCTCCAGATTTGCAGATTTGAGTGTGTCTTTCCAATGCCCACATATAAATGGTCAGTTCCCCAGACAGTTTGAGGGAGTATTTCCCCTGTCCACTTGTGAATGGGCCATTTGCCTCTGCAGGTTTGAGTGTGTCTTTCCCCAATCCACTTGTGAGGGAGTCTTTCACTATCCTGTTTTGAATGGGTCAGTTCTCTCCTCTGGATTTGAGTGTGTCTGTCCACTATCCTGTTGTGCAAGCTTTTGTGTCTTTCCACTGTCCTGCTGTGAATGAGTCCATTCCCACTCCAAATTCAAATGTGTATTGCCACTGTCCAGTTATGAATTTGACAGTTCCCCATGCAGATTTGAGTGTGCATTCCCACTGTCCAGTTATGAATGTGACAGTTCCCCATGCAGATTTGAGTGTGCATTCCCACTGTCCAGTTATGAATTTGACAGTTCCCCATGCAGATTTGAGTTTGCATTCCCACTGTCCAGTTATGAATGTGACAGTTCCCCATGCAGATTTGAGTGTGCATTCCCACTGTCCAGTTATGAATGTGACAGTTCCCCATGCAGATTTGAGTGTGCATTCCCACTGTCCAGTTATGAATGTGACAGTTCCCCATGCAGATTTGAGTGTGCATTCCCACTGTCCAGTTATGAATGTGACAGTTCCCCGTGCAGATTTGAGTGTGTGTTTTGCCAGTCCATTTGTGAATGGGGAAGGACTCTCTCCAGATTTGAGTTTGCCTTTCCCCTGTCCACATGCTGCAGTTTTTCCCCTATCCTGTCGTGAATGGGTCAGATCCCTCTTCCAGGTTTGAGTATGTCTTTCCACTGTCGAGTCATGAATGTGCCAGTCCATGTACACATTTGAGTGTGTTTTTCTGTTGTCCAGTTGTGAATGGGCCAGTTCCCTCTCCAGATTTGATTGTGCCTTCCCTTGTCCAGTTATGAATGGTAATTTCCCGGTCCCCTTTGTGGGAGTCTTTTCCCCATCCGGTTGTGAATGGGTCAGAACCCTCTCCAGATGTCACTGTGCCTTATCCCTGTCCATTTATAAATAGATTGATTCCCTCTCCAGATTTGAAAGTGTTTTTCTCCTATTCAGTTGTGAATGGGTCAGTTCCCTGTTGAGATCTGAGTGTGCCTTTGCCCTGTACAGTTGTGTGAATGTATCAGTTTCCTATTAAGGTTTGAATGTGCCTTCCACATGTCCAGTTGTGAATGGGTCAATTCCTTGTCCAGAGTTGAGTGTGTCTTTCCCCTGGCCAGTAAGTGAATGGATTAGTTCCCTGTCCAGAGTTGAGTGTGTCTTTCCCCTGGCCAGTAAGTGAATGGATTAGTTCCCTCCCCAGAGTTGAGTGTGTCTTTCCCCTGGCCAGTAAGTGAATGGATTAGTTCCCTGTCCAGAGTTGAGTGTGTCTTTCCCCTGGCCAGTAAGTGAATGGATTAGTTCCCTCCCCAGAGTTGAGTGTGTCTTTCCCCTGGCCAGTAAGTGAATGGATTAGTTCCCTGTCCAGAGTTGAGTGTGTCTTTCCCCTGGCCAGTTTCCCCCTGGCCAGTAAGTGAATGGATTAGTTCCCTCCCCAGAGTTGAGTGTGTCTTTCCCCTGGCCAGTAAGTGAATGGATTAGTTCCCTCCCCAGATTTGATGTGTCTTTCCCCTGGCCAGTTGTGGATGGTTCCCTACCCTAAAGAGCTTCGACTATGGTTTTCTTTTGTCCAGAAAGTGAATAGACATTGCACAATCCAGATTTGAGTATTTTCCCCTGTCCAATTGGGAATGGATCCGATCCCTGTCGAGATTTCGGTGTGTTGTGTGTTATCCCACTCCAGTTGTGAGAGAGTATTTCCCCTCTCCAGTAGTGAATGGGTCAGTTCCCTCTCCTGATTTGAGTGTGCCTTTCCGCTGTCCAGATATGAATGGCCAGTTTCCTGTCCAGTTCCAGAGACTATTTCCTCTAATCAGTATTGAAAGGGTCATTTTCCTCTCCAGGGTTTAGTGTGGCTTCTCCCTGTCACTGTGAATGGGTCAGTTCCCTCTCCAGGGTTTAGTGTGGCTTCTCCCTGTCACTGTGAATGGGTCAGTTCCCTCTCCAGGGTTTAGTGTGGCTCTCCCTGTCAGTTCCCTCTCCAGGGTTTAGTGTGGCTTCTCCCTGTCACTGTGAATGGGTCAGTTCCCTCTCCAGGGTTTAGTGTGGCTTCTCCCTGTCACTGTGAATGGGTCAGTTCCCTCTCCAGGGTTTAGTGTGGCTTCTCCCTGTCACTGTGAATGGGTCAGTTCCCTCTCCAGGGTTTAGTGTGGCTTCTCCCTGTCACTGTGAATGGGTCAGTTCCCTCTCCAGGGTTTAGTGTGGCTTCTCCCTGTCACTGTGAATGGGTCAGTTCCCTCTCCAGGGTTTAGTGTGGCTTCTCCCTGTCACTGTGACTGGGTCAGTTCCCTCTCCAGATGTGAGTGTGTTTTTTCCTGTCCAGTTGTGAATGGATCAGTACCCATGGATCAGTTGTGAATGGATCAGGCAGCACGGTAGCATGGTGGTTAACATAAATGCTTCACAGCTCCAGGGTCCCAGGTTCGATTCCCGGCTGGGTCACTGTCTGTGTGGAGTCTGCACGTCCTCCCCGTGTGTGCGTCGGTTTCCTCAGGGTGCTCCGGTTTCCTCCCACAGTCCAAAGATGTGCGGGTTAGGTGGATTGGCCATGCTAAATTGCCCGTAGTCTCCTAAAAAAGTAAGGTTGGGGGGGGGGGGGGTTGTTGGGTTACGAGTATAGGGTGGATACGTGTGTTTGAGTAGGGTGATCATTGCTCGGTACAACATCGAGGGCTGAAGGGCCTGTTCTGTGCTGTACTGTTCTATGTTCTATGTACCCTGTCCAGTATTGAGTGTGTCTTTTCCCTGTCCATTTGTGAATGGGTCAGTTCCCTGTACAGTATTGACTGTGTCTTTCGCCTTCCAGTTGCGAATGGGTCAGTTCCCTATCCAGATTTGCGAATCGTTTCACTGCCCAGTCGTGAATGGGTCAGTTCTCTCACAACAGTGTCTGTCCTTTCCCTGTCCAGTTGTGAATGGGTCAGTTCCCTATCCAGATTTGTGTATCTCTATTCTCTGTCCAGTAAGTGAATGAGTTACTTCCTCCTACAGATTGGAGTGTGCCTTTCTACTGTCCAGTTGTGAATGTGTCAATTCCCATCCTGATTTCTCCTGTCCAGTTGAGGATGGATCAGTTCCCTAAACAGCTTCGACTGTGCTGAACTGTTGCCCAGAAAGTGAATGGGTCAGTTCCCTCTCCAGATTTGACTCTCTTACCCCGTCCAGTTGTGAATGTTCCAGTACCTAATGTGCTTCGACGAAGGTTTTCTCTTGTCCAGATAGTGAATAGACAATTTACACTCCAGTTTGAGTATTTTCCCCTGTCCAGTTATGAATGGATCCGATCTCTGTCGAGATTTCAGTGTGCCTTTTCCCTGTCCAGGTGTGAGGGAGTATTTCCTCTCTCCAGTAGTTTAAGGGTCAGTTCCCTCTCCTGATTTGAGTGTGCCTTTCCCATGTCAAGTTGTGAATGGGTCAGTTCCATGTCCAGATTTAAGTGTGTCTTTATAATGTCCAGTTGTGAATGGGTCAGTTCACTGTCCAGATTTGAGAGAGCCTTTTCACTGTCCTGCTGTGAATGGATCAGTTCCCTTTCCAGAGTTGAGTATGTCTTTTCCCTGTCCAGTAGTGAATGGGTCAGTTCCCATCCTGATTTCTCCTGTCCAGTTGAGGATGGATCAGTTCCCTAAACAGGTTTGACTGTGATGTACTGTTGCCCAGAAAGTGAATGGTCAATGCCCTCTCCAGATTTGACTCTCTTTCCCTGACCAGTTGTGAATGGATCAGTACTCTGTCCAGATTTGAGTGTGTCTTTCCCCTGTCCAGTAGTGAATGAGTTAATTCCTCCTCCAGATTGGAGTGTGCCTTTCTACTGTCCAGTTGTGAATCTGTCAATGCCCATCCTGATTTCTCCTGTCCAGTTGAGGATGGATCAGTTCCCTAAACAGCTTTGACTGTGGTGAACTGTTGCCCAGAAAGTGAATGGGTCAGTTCCCTCTCCAGATTTGACTCTCTTTCCCCGTCCAGTTGTGAATGAATCAGGTCTCTGTCCAGATTTGAGTGTGTCTTTCTCCTGTCCAGTAGTGGATGTGTCAGTACTCTAAAGTGCTTCAACTATGGTTTTCTCTTGCCGAGAAAGTGAACAGACAATTTACACTCCAGATTTGAGTATTTACACCCGTCCAGTTGTGAATGGATCCGATCCCTGTCCAGATGTCAGTGTGTCTTCTCCCTATCCAGTTGTGAGAGTGTATTTACCATCTCCAGTAGTGAATGGGTCAGTTCCCCCTCCTGTTATGAGTGTGCCTTTCCTCTGTCCAGGTATGAATGACCAGTTACCTGTCCAGTTCGAGAAAGTATTTCCCATATTCAATAGTGAATGGGTCTGTTCCCACTCCGTGGTTGAGTGTGGCTTTTCCCTGTCGTTGTGAATGGGTCAGTTCCCTCTCCAGGTTTGAGTATGTCTAACCTCTGTCCAGGAAGTGATTAAGTTATTTCCTTCTCCTGATTGGCGTGTGTCATTTTGCTCTCCAATTGTGAGTGAGTGAGTTCCCTGTCCGGATTTGAGCGTTCCTTTTCCATGTCCAGATCTGAATGGGTCAGTTCCCTGTCCAGATTTGAGTGTGACTTTCCCCTGTCCAGTTGTCAATGAGTCAGTTCCCTGTCCAGATTGGACTGTGCCTTCACACGGCCTGTTGTGAATGTGTCAGTTCCCATCCAAATTTGAGTGTGTCTTTCCCCTGTCCAGTTGTGAATGGGTCAGTTCCCATTCACATTTGAGTGTGTCTTTCCCCTGTCCAGTTGTGAATGTGTCAGTTCCCTGTCCACATTTGATTGTGTCATTTCCATGTCCAGTTGTGAAAGGGTCAGTTCCCCTTCTGATTTCAGTCTGTCTTTACCATGTCCAGTTGTGAATGGGCCAGTTCCCTCTCCTGTTATGAGTGTGCCTTTCCTCTGTCCAGGTATGAATGACCAGTTACCTGTCCAGTTCGAGAAAGTATTTCCCCTATTCAATAGTGAATGGGTCTGTTCCCACTCCACGGTTTGAGTATGTCTAACCTCTGTCCAGGAAGTGATTAAGTTATTTCCTTCTCCTGATTGGCGTGTGTCATTTTGCTATCCAATTGTGAGTGAGTGAGTTCCCTGTCCGGATTTGAGCGTTCCTTTTCCATGTCCAGATCTGAATGGGTCAGTTCCTTGTCCAGATTTGAGTGTGTCTTTTCCCTGTCCAGATGTGTATGTGTCAGTTCCCTCTCCAGATCTGAGTATGTCTATCCTCTGGTCAGTAAGTGAATGAGTTACTTCCCTCTCCAGTTTGGAGTGTGCCTTTCTATTGTCCAATTGTGAATGTGTCAGTACCCTAACAGATTTGGCTGTGGTTTTGATTAGTCCAGAAAGGGAATGGGTGAGCTCCTTCATGCTGATTTGAGTATGTCTTTCTCCTGTCCAGTTGAGGATGGATCAGTACCCGTGAACAGCTCGACTGTCATTTTCTTTTGTCCAAAAAGTGAATGGTCAATGCCCTCTCCAGATTTCAGTGTCTTCCCCCATCCAGTTGTGAATGGATCAGTTCCCTGTCCAGATTTGAGTGTGTCTTTCCCTTGTCCAGTTGTGAATGGGTCAGTTCCCTGTCCAGATTTGAGTGTGTATTTCCCTGTCCAGTTGTGAATGGATCAGTTCCCTGTCCAGGTTTGAGTGTGTCTTTCCCCTGTCCAGTTGTGTATGGGTCAGTTCCCTCTCCAGGTTTGTGTGTGCCTTTTTCCTGTCCAGATGTGTATGGGTCAGTTCCCTCTCCAGATTAAACGTCTTTTCCCTGTCCAGGAGTGAATGGTTCAGTTCCCTCTCCAGATTTGACTATGTCTAACCTCTGTCCAGTAAGTGAATGAGTTACTTTCTCCTCCAGATTGGAGTGTGCCTTCCACTGTCCAGTTGTGAATCTGTCAATTCCCATCCTGATTTCTCCTGTCCAGTTGAGGATGGATCAGTTCCCTAAACAGGTTTGACTGTGATGTACTGTTGCCCAGAAAGTGAATGGTCAATGCCCTCTCCAGATTTGACTCTCTTTCCCTGTCCAGTTGTGAATGGATCAGTTCCCTGTCCAGATTTGAGTGTGTCTTTCCCCTGTCCAGTTGTGAATGGATCAGTTCCCTGTCCAGATTTGAGTGTGTCTTTCCCCTGTCCAGTTGTGAATGGATCAGTTCCCTGTCCAGATTTGAGTGTGTCTTTCCCCTGACCAGTAGTGGATGTTCCAGTACCTAATGTGCTTCGACTAATGTTTTCTCTTGCCCCGAAAGTGAACAGACAATTTACACGCTGGATTTGAGTATTTTGCCCTGTCCAGTTGTGAATGGATCCGATCCCTATCCAGATGTCAGTGTGTTATCTCCCACCAGTTGTGAGAGTGTATTTACCATCTCCAGTAGTGAATGGGTCAGTTCCCTCTCCTGATATGAGTGTGCCTCTCCTCTGTCCAGATATGAATGGCCAGTTTCCTGTCCAGTTCGAAAGAGTATTTCCTCTATTCAGTAGTGAATGGGTCTGTTCCCTCTCCAGGGTTGAGTGTGGCTTTTCCCTGTCGTTGTGAATGGGTCAGTTCCCACTCCGTGGTTGAGTGTGTCTAACCTCTGTCCAGTAAGTGAATAAGTTATTTCCTTCTCAGATTGGCCTGGGTTTCTTTGCTGTCCAGTTGTGAATGGGTCAGTTCCCTCTCCAGATTGGGTGTGTCTTTTTGCTGTACAGTTGTGAGTGGGTCAGTTCCCTGTGCAAATTTGAGAGTGCCTGTTCCCCTGCCAGTAGTGAATGGTCAGCTCCTCTCCAGATTTGAGTCTGCCTATCCTCTGTCCAGTAAATGAATGAGTTATTTCCTCCTCCAGATTGGAGTGTGCCTGTCTGCTGTTCAGTTGTGAATGGGTCAGTTTCCTTTCCAGATTTGAGTGTGTCTTGCTCCTGTCCAATTATGGATGGATCAGTTCCCTAAACAGATTTGACTGTGGTTTTCTTTTGTCCAGAAAGTGAATGGTCAGTTCCCTCTCCAGATTTGAGTGTTGTCCCCTGTCCAGTTCTGAATGGGTCAGTTCCATGTCGACATTTCAGTGTGTCTTTCCCCTATCCACTCCTGAGTGAGACTTTCTCCTCTCATGTTGTGAATGGCTCAGTCCCTGTCCAGATTTGAATGTCCCTTTCCCCTCTCCTGTTGTGAATGAGTCAGTTCCCTAACCAAATTTGAATGTGTCTTTTCCCTGTCAAGTTGTGAATGCATCTGTTCCCATCCAGATTGAGTTTGCCTTCCCCCTGTCCAGTTGTGAATGCGTTTGTTCCTAATCCAGATTTGAAGGTGTCTTTCCACAGTCCAGATTTGAAATGGTCAGTTCCTTCTTCCAGATTTGATTGTGTCTTCCCCCTGTTCAATTATGAATGGGTCATGTACAGTTGGGCCGTGTGTGCGTCCAGAATTGAGTGTGGCTATCACTGTCCACTTGTGGTCAGGTCAATTCCCTGTCCAGATTGGTGTGTGGCTTTCCACAGTCCACTTGTGAACGTGTGAGTTCCCCTCCATGTTCGAGTGTGTCTTTCCCCTGTCCATTTGTGAGGTAGTCTTTCCCCTATCCTGCTGTGAATGGGTCAGTTCCCTCTTCCAGTTTTCAGTGTGTCTATCCCTTGTCTGATTGTGAAAGGGTCAGTTCCCTGTTCAGTTTTGAGTGTGTCTTTCCCCTGTCCAGCAGTGAATGGGTCTGTTCCAAGTCCAGATGTGAATTCGCCTTTCACCTGTCCAGCGGTGGATGGGTTAGTTCCCTCAACATATTTCATTGTGTCTTTCTTCTGTTCTGCACTGAATCGTCAATTCTCTATCCAGGTTTGACTGTGCCTTCCCCTTGTCCAGTTAAGTATGGTCAGTTCCCTGTCCAGTTGGAGGGATTCTTTCCCCTATCCATTTGTGAATGCTGGAAAATCTCAGCAAGTCTGGCAGCATCTGGAGGGAGAGAAAAGAGCGAACGTTTCGGGTCCGATGTCTCTTTGTCCAAGCTCCATCTTTGGATCACAACTCACTTCTCCATCACATCTCATTAACATCGTTCTAGCTTTGACAAAGAGTCATCGGACTGGAAACGTTAGCTCTTTTCTCTCCCTCCAGATGCTGCCAAACTTGCTGGGATTTTCCAGCATTTTCCCTTACGTTTTGTCTGTGTCCAGATGTGAGTGTGGCTATCGCCTGTCCACTTGTGGTAAGGTCAGTTCCCTGCCCAGATTGGTGTGTGCCTTTCCACTGTCCAGATTTGTGTGTTCGGTTCCCTGTCCTGATTTGAGAGTGCCTTCACATGTCCGGATGTGAATGGTTACTTCCCTATTGGTTTCAGTGTATCTTTCCCGTGTCCAGTTGTGAATGGGTCTGTTCCCAGTCGAGATGTGAATGCCTTTCACCTGTCCAGTGGGTCAGTTCCTGAAACATATTTTATTGTGTCTTTGCCGTCTTCAGCGCTGAATGGTCAATTCTATTTCCAGATATAAGCGTTCCGTTCCACTGTCCAGTAATGAATGACCAGTTTCCTGACCAGTTTGAGGGAGTCTTTCCCCCATCTAATTGAAACTGGTCAGTTCCCTCTCCAGATTTGAGTGTGTTTTTCTCCTGTTCAGTTGTGAATGGGTTTGGCCCCTGTTGAGCTTTCAGTGTGGCTTTCCACTGTTCTGTTATGAAAGTTTACATCACTGTCCCGATTTTAGTGTGTTTGTACCCTGTCTAGTTCTGAATGGGTCAGTTCCTCTCTAGATTTGAGTGTTTCTTTCCCCTCTTTGGATATGAATGGTCTATTACCATTCCAGTTTGAGAGAGTATTTCCCTTGTGCAGTTGTGAATGGGTCAGTTCCCTCTCCAGATTTGAGTGTATCTTTCACTGTCCAGCTGTGAATGGGTCAGGCCCCTCTCCAGATCTGACTGTGCCTTACCCCTGACCAGTAAGTGAATGAGTTAGTTAATTCTCCAAATTGGAGTGTGCCTTTCCACTGTCCAGATTTGAATGTGTCAGTTTCCTCTCTAGATTCGAACGTGCCTTTCCCCTGTCCAGTTGTAAATGGGTCAGTTCTCTCTCAAGATCTGAATGAGTTTTCCCTGTCCAGTAAGTGAATGAGTTAGTTCCATCTCCAGGTTTGAGCGTGTCTTTCCCCTGTCCAGATGTGAATGTGTCAGCTCCCGGTCCAGATGTGAGTGTGTCTTTCCCCTGCCCAGTTGTGGATGGATCAGTACCTTAAACAGCCTTGATTGTGTTTTTCTTTTGTCCAGAAAGTGAATGGACAATTCACACTGTAGATTTGAGTATTTGTCCCTGTCCAGTTGTGAATTGATCAGTTGAATTCCGAGATTTCAGTGCGCCTTTCCCCTCTCCAGTTGTGAAGGTCTATTTCCCCTGTCCAGTTGTGAATGGGTCAGTTCCCTGTCGAGATTTCAGTGTGCCTTTCCCCTCTCCAGTTGTGAGGCAGTATTTCGCCTCTCCAGTTGTGGATAGGTCAGTTCCCTCTTCCAGATTTGAGTGTTTCTGCCCCCTGCTCTATTATGAATGGGTCGTGTCTCTGTCAGATTTGTTTGTGGCAAACACCTGTCCGCTTGTTTAAGGTCAGTTCCCTGCTCGGATTTGTGTGTGACTTTCCCCTGTCCAGTTGTCAATGTGTCAGTTCCCTCCTCCATATTTTAGTCTCCCATTCCCCTGTCCACATATGAATGGACAGTTCCCCATCCATTTCCCAGTGACGGACAGGGTGAAATATCCAAGTCTGTAGTGTGAATTGAGAGCGCCTATTACCTGTCCACTTGTGGTAAGGTCAGTTCCTTACACAGATTGCTGTGTGACTTTCCACTGTCCAGTTTGTATGGGCAGTTCCCTATCCAGATTGGAGTGTGCCTTCACACGGCCTGTTGTGAATGTGTCAGTTCCCATCCAAATTTGAGTATGTCTTTCCCCTGTCCATTTGTGGATGGATCAGTGTGCTAAACAGCTTCGACTGTGGTTTACTTTGTCCAGAAAGTGAATGGTCAATTCCTTCTCCAGATTTGAGTGTTTCCCCCTGTCCAGTTGTGAGTGTGCTTATCGCCTGTCCACTTGTGGTCAGGTCAGTTCCCTGCCTGATTGGTGTGTGACTTTCCCCTGTCCAGTTATGTATGGTCGGTTCGCTGTCCAGATTTGAGTGTGCTTCACATATACAGATGTGAATGGTTCGGTCCCTGTTTAGGTTTGAGTGTGCCTTCACATATACAGATGTGAATGGTTCGGTCCCTGTTTAGGTTTGCGTGTGCCTTCACATATACAGATGTGAATGGTTCGGTCCCTGTTTAGGTTTGCGTGTGCCTTCACATATACAGATGTGAATGGTTCGGTCCCTGTTTAGGTTTGCGTGTGCCTTCACATATACAGATGTGAATGGTTCGGTCCCTGTTTAGGTTTGCGTGTGCTTTCACATATACAGATGTGAATGGTTCGGTCCCTGTTTAGGTTTGAGTGTGCCTTCACATATACAGATGTGAATGGTTCGGTCCCTGTTTAGGTTTGAGTGTGCCTTCACATATACAGGTGTGAATGGTTCGGTCCCTGTTTAGGTTTGAGTGTGCCTTCACATATACAGATGTGAATGGTTCGGTCCCTGTTTAGGTTTGAGTGTGCCTTGCCCCTGAGCAGTTGTGAATGGGTCTGCTCCCAGTCGAGATGTAAATACCTTCCACCTGCCAACTGGTGGATGGGTCAGTTGCCAAAACATATTTTATTGTGTCTTTGATGTCTTCAGCTCAGAATGGTCAATTCTCTTTCCATATGTATGTGTTATGTTCCAGTGTCCAGTTAGGAATGGTCAGTTCCCTGTCCAGTTTGAGGGAGTCTTTGCCCCATCCCGTTGTATATGAAATGAATGAAAATCGCTTATTGTCACGAGTAGGCTTCAATGAAGTTACTGTGAAAAGCCCCTAGTCGCCACATTCCGGCGCCTGTTCGGGGAGGCTGGTACGGGAATCGAACCGTGCTGCTGGCCTGCTTGGTCTGCTTTAAAAGCCAGCGATTTAGCCCAGTGAGCTAAACAAGCCCCTATATGGTCAGTTGACTCTCCTGATATGAGTGTGTTTCTCTCCTATTCAGTTGTGAATGGGTGAGTTCCCTTTCGAGATTTGAGTGTGGCTTTCCACTCTTCTGTTTTGAAAGTTTACTTCACTGTCTGGTTTGAGTGTGTTTGTACCCTGTCCAGTTCTGGATGTATCAGTTCCACTCCAGGTTTGAGTGTGTTCTTCCCCTCTCCAGATATGAATGCTCTGTACCCTTTCCAGTTTGAGAGCGTATTTTCCCAAATCAGTTGTAAATTGATCTCCAAATTAGATCTCCAAATAACTATGGAGCGTGAATTGGCCATTCAATCAAAAGGAAAATACAATCAAGGCTATTTAAGGTACTGACACATTCATATCAGGACAGTGGAAATGCACACTCCAATCTGGAGAAGGAGCTAACTCATTCACTTACTGGACAGGGGAAAAACATTCAGATCTTGAGAGGGAACTGACACATTCAAATCTGGACAGTGGAAAGGAACAACTCCAGCTTGGAGAATTAACTAACTCATTCACTTCAGATCTGGACAGTGGAAATGCACACTCCAATCTGGAGAAGGAGCTAACTCATTCACTTACTGGACAGGGGAAAAACATTCAGATCTTGAGAGGGAACTGACCCATTTAAATCTGGACAAGGGAAAGGTACATTCGGATCTGGGTCCCTCTCCAGTTCTGAGTGTGTCTTTCACTGTCCAGATGTAAATGGGTCAGACCCCTCTCCAGATCTGAAGTGAATGAGTTAGTTAATTCTCCAAGTTGGAGTTGTTCCTTTCCACTGTCCAGATTTGAATGTGTCAGTTCCCTCTCACGGCCTCACGGTAGCATGGTGGTTAGCATCAATGCTTCACAGCTCCAGGGTCCCAGGTTCGATTCCCGGCTGGGTCACTGTCTGTGTGGAGTCTGCACGTCCTCCCCGTGTGTGCGTGGGTTTCCTCCGGGTGCTCCGGTTTCCTCCCACAGTCCAATGATGTGCGGGTTAGGTGGATTGGCCATGCTAAATTGCCCGTAGTGTAATGTTAATGGGGGGATTGTCGGGTTACGGGTATGTGGGTTTAAGTAGGGTGATCATTGCTCGGCACAACATCGAGGGCCGAAGGGCCTGTTCTGTGCTGTACTGTTCTATGTTCTAAGATCTGAATGTTTTTCCCCTGTCCAGTAAGTGAATGAGTTAGCTCCTTCTCCAGATTGGAGTGTGCATTTCCACTGTCCTGATATGAATGTGTCAGTACCTTAAATAGCCTTGATTGTATTTTCCTTTTGATTGAATGGCCAATTCACGCTCCATAATTCATATTTCCCCCTGTCCAGTTGTGAATGGATCAGTTCCCTGTCGAGATTTCAGTTTGTCTTTCCCCTCTCCAGTTGTGAGGAGTATTTCCCCTCTCCAGTTGTGAGGGAGTATTTCCCCTCTCCAGTTGTGAGGGAGTATTTCCCCTCTCCAGTTGTGAGGCAGTATCTCCCCTCTCCAGTTGTGAGGGAGTATTTCCCCTCTCCAGTTGTGAGGGAGTATTTCCCCTCTCCAGTTAGAACATAGAACATAGAACGATACAGCGCAGTACAGGCCCTTCGGCCCTCGATGTTGCACCGACATGGAAAAAAAAACTAAAGGCCATCTAACCTACACTATGCCCTTATCATCCATATGCTGATCCAATAAACTTTTAAATGCCCTCAATGTTGGCGAGTTCACTACTGTTGCAGGTAGGGCATTCCACGGCCTCACCACTCTTTGCGTAAAAAACCCACCTCTGACCTCTGTCCTATATCTATTACCCCTCAATTTAAGGCTATGTCCCCTCGTGCTAGCCACCTCCATCCGCGGGAGAAGGCTCTCGCTGTCCACCCTATCTAACCCTCTGATCATTTTGTATGCCTCTATTAAGTCACCTCTTAACCTTCTTCTCTCTAACGAAAACAACCTCAAGTCCATCAGCCTTTCCTCATAAGATTTTCCCTCCATACCAGGCAACATCCTGGTAAATCTCCTCTGCACCCGTCCCAAGGCTTCCACGTCCTTCCTATAATGAGGCGACCAGAACTGTACGCAATACTCCAAATGCGGCCGTACTAGAGTTTTGTACAACTGCAACATGACCTCATGGCTCCGGAACTCAATCCCTCTACCAATAAAGGCCAACACACCATAGGCCTTCTTCACAACCCTATCAACCTGGGTGGCAACTTTCAGGGATCTATGTACATGGACACCGAGATCCCTCTGCTCATCCACACTACCAAGAATTTTACCATTAGCCAAATATTCCGCATTCCTGTTATTCTTTCCAAAGTGAATCACCTCACACTTCTCCACATTAAACTCCATTTGCCACCTCTCAGCCCAGCTCTGCAGCTTATCTATGTCACTCTGTAACCTGCAACATCCTTCCACACTGTCTACAACTCCACCGACTTTAGTGTCGTCTGCAAATTTACTCACCCATCCTTCTGCGCCCTCCTCTAGGTCATTTATAAAAATGACAAACAGCAACGGCCCCAGAACAGATCCTTGTGGTACGCCACTCGTAACTGAACTCCATTCTGAACATTTCCCATCAACTACCACTCTCTGTCTTCTTTCAACTAGCCAATTTCTGATCCACATCTCTAAATCACCCTCAATCCCCAGCCTCCGTATTTTCTGCAATAGCCGTCCGTGGGGAACCTTATCAAACGCTTTACTGAAATCCATATACACCACATCAACTGCTCTACCCTCGTCTACCTGTTCAGTCACCTTCTCAAAGAACTCGATAAGGTTTGTGAGGCATGACCTACCCTTCACAAAACCATGCTGACTATCCCTAATCATATTATTCCTATCTAGATGATTATAAATCGTATCTTTTATAATCCTCTCCAAGACCTTACCCACCACAGACGTTAGGCTCACCGGCCTATAGTTACCGGGGTTATCTCTACTCCCCTTCTTGAACAAAGGGACCACATTTGCTATCCTCCAGTCCTCTGGCACTATTCCTGTAGCCAATGATGACCTAAAAATCAAAGCCAAAGGCTCAGCAATCTCTTCCCTGGCTTCCCAGAAAATCCTAGGATAAATCCCATCCGGCCCCGGGGACTTATCTATTTTCACCTTGTCCAGAATTGCCAACACTTCTTCCCTACGCACCTCAATGCCATCTATTCTAATAGCCTGGGTCTCAGCATTCTCCTCCACAATATTATCTTTTTCTTGAGTGAATACTGACGAAAAGTATTCATTTAGTATCTCGCTTATCTCCTCAGCCTCCACACACAACTTCCCACCACTGTCCTTGACTGGCCCTACTCTTACCCTAGTCATTCTTTTATTCCTGACATACCTATAGAAAGCTTTTGGGTTTTCCTTGATCCTACCTGCCGAAGACTTCTCATGTCCCCTCCTTGCTCGTCTCAGCTCTCTCTTTAGATCCTTCCTCGCTTCCTTGTAACTATCAGACGCCCCAACTGAAACTTCATGCCTCATCTTCACATAGGCCTCCTTCTTCCTCTTAACAAGAGATTCCACTTCTTTGGTAAACCATGGTTCCCTCGCTCGACCCCTTCCTCCCTGCCTGACTGGTACGTACTTATCAAGAACATGCAATAGCTGTTCCTTGAACAAGCTCCACATATCCAGTGTGCCCAACCCTTGCAGCCTACTTCTCCAACCAACACATCCTAAGTCATGTCTAATGGCATCATAGTTGCCCTTCCCCCAGCTATAACTCTTGCCCTGCGGGGTATACTTATCCCTTTCCATCACTAACGTAAAGGTCACCGAATTGTGGTCACTGTTTCCAAAGTGCTCACCTACCTCCAGATCTAACACCTGGCCTGGTTCATTACCCAAAACCAAATCCAATGTGGCCTCGCCTCTTGTTGGCCTGTCAACATATTGTGTCAGGAAACCCTCCTGCACACATTGTACAAAGAATGACCCATCTAATGTACTCGAACTATATCTTTTCCAGTCAATATTTGGAAAGTTAAAGTCTCCCATAACAACTACCCTGTTACTTTCGCTCTTTTCCAGAATCATCTTCGCCATCCTTTCCTCTACATCCCTAGAACTATTAGGTGGCCTATAGAAAACTCCCAACAGGGTGACCTCTCCTTTCCTGTTTCTAACCTCAGCCCATACTACCTCAGAAGAAGAGTCCCCATCTAGCATCCTTTCCGCCACCGTAATACTGTCCTTGACTAGCAGCGCCACACCTCCCCCTCTTTTGCCCCCTTCTCTGAGCTTACTAAAACACCTAAACCCCGGAACCTGCAACAACCATTCCTGTCCCTGCTCTATCCATGTCTCTGAAATGGCCACAACATCGAAGTCCCAGGTACCAACCCATGCTGCCAGTTCCCCTACCTTATTTCGTATACTCCTGGCATTGAAGTAGACACACTTCAAACCACCTACCTGAACACTGGCACCCTCTTGCGAAGTCAAATCTGTGCTCCTGACCTCTATACTCTCAATCTCCCGTACCCCAAAACTACAATCCAGGTTCCCATGCCCCTGCTGAATTAGTTGTGAGCGGGTATTTCCCCTCTCCAGTTGTGAGGGAGTATTTCCCCTCTCCAGTTGTGAGGGTCTATTTCCCCTGTCCAGTAGTGAATGGGTCAGTTCCCTGTCGAGATTTCAGTGTGCCTTTCCCCTCTCCAGTTGTGAGGCAGTATTTCGCCTCTCCAGTTGTGGATAGGTCAGTTCCCTCTTCCAGATTTGAGTGTTTCTGCCCCCTGCTCTATTAGGAATGGGTCGTGTCTGTGTCAGATTTGTTTGTGGCAAACACCTGTCCGCTTGTTTAAGGTCAGTTCCCTGCTCGGATTTGTGTGTGACTTTCCCCTGTCCAGTTGTCAATGAGTCAGTTCCCTCCTCCATATTTTAGTCTCCCATTCCCCTGTCCACATATGAATGGACAGTTCCCCATCCATTTCCCAGTGACGGACAGGGGAAAATATCCAAGTCTGTAGTGTGAATTGAGAGCGCCTATTACCTGTCCACTTGTGCTAAGGTCAGTTCCTTGCACAGATTGCTGTGTGACTTTCCACTGTCCAGTTTGTATGGGCAGTTCCCTGTCCAGATTGGAGTGTGCCTTCACACGGCCTGTTGTGAATGTGTCAGTTCCCATCCAAATTTGAGTATGTCTTTCCCCTGTCCATTTGTGGATGGATCAGTGCGCTAAACAGCTTCGACTGTGGTTTACTTTGTCCAGAAAGTGAATGGTCAATTCCTTCTCCAGATTTGAGCGTTTCCCCCTGTCCAGTTGTGAGTGTGCTTATCGCCTGTCCACTTGTGGTCAGGTCAGTTCCCTGCCTGATTGGTGTGTGACTTTCCCCTGTCCAGTTTTGTATGGTCGGTTCGCTGTCCAGATTTGAGTGTGCCTTCACATATACAGATGTGAATGGTTCGGTCCCTGTTTAGGTTTGCGTGTGCCTTCACATATACAGATGTGAATGGTTCGGTCCCTGTTTAGGATTGAGTGTGCTTTCACATATACAGATGTGAATGGTTCGGTCCCTGTTTAGGTTTGAGTGTGCCTTCACATATACAGATGTGAATGGTTCGGTCCCTGTTTAGGTTTGAGTGTGCCTTCACATATACAGATGTGAATGGTTCGGTCCCTGTTTAGGTTTGAGTGTGCTTTCACATATACAGATGTGAATGGTTCGGTCCCTGTTTAGGTTTGCGTGTGCCTTCACATATACAGATGTGAATGGTTCGGTCCCTGTTTAGGTTTGAGTGTGCCTTGCCCCTGAGCAGTTGTGAATGGGTCTGCTCCCATTCGAGATGTGAATACCTTCCACCTGCCAACTGGTGGATGGGTCAGTTGCCAAAAAATATTTTATTGTGTCTTTGACGTCTTCAGCACAGAATGGTCAATTCTCTTCCCATATGTATGTGTTATGTTCCAGTGTCCAGTTAGGAATGGTCAGTTCCCTGTCCAGTTTGAGGGAGTCTTTGCCCCATCCCGTTGTATATGGTCAGTTCACTCTCCAGATATGAGTGTGTTTCTCTCCTATTCAGTTGTGAATGGGTGAGTTCCCTTTCGAGATTTGAGTGTGGCTTTCCACTGTTCTGTTTTGAAAGTTTACTTCACTGTCCGGTTTGAGTGTGTTTGTACCCTGTCCAGTTCTGGATGTATCAGTTCCACTCCAGGTTTGAGTGTGTTCTTCCCCTCTCCAGATATGAATGCTCTGTACCCTTTCCAGTTTGAGAGCGTATTTTCCCAAATCAGTTGTAAATTGATCTCCAAATTAGATCTCCAAATAACTATGGAGCGTGAATTGGCCATTCAATCAAAAGGAAAATACAATCAAGGCTATTTAAGGTACTGACACATTCATATCAGGACAGTGGAAATGCACACTCCAATCTGGAGAAGGAGCTAACTCATTCACTTACTGGACAGGGGAAAAAAACAACATTCAGATCTTGAGAGGGAACAGACCCATTTAAAACTGGACAAGGGAAAGGCACATTCGGATCTGGGTCCCTCTCCAGTTCTGAGTGTGTCATTCACTGTCCAGATGTAAATGGGTCAGACCCCTCTCCAGATCTGAAGTGAATGAGTTAGTTAATTCTCCAAGTTGGAGTTGTTCCTTTCCACTGTCCAGATTTGAATGTGTCAGTTCCCTCTCCAGATCCGAATGTGCCTTTCCCTTGTCCAGTTTTAAATGGGTCTGTTCCCTCTCCAGATCCGAATGTGCCTTTCCCTTGTCCAGTTTTAAATGGGTCAGTTCCCTCTCAAGATCTGAATGTTTTTTCCCCTGTCCAGTAAGTGAATGAGTTAGATCCTTCTCCAGATTGGAGTGTGCATTTCCACTGTCCTGATATGAATGTGTCAGTACCTTAAATAGCCTTGATTATATTTTCCTTTTGATTGAATGGCCAATTCACGCTCCATAATTCATATTTTCCCCTGTCCAGTTGTGAATGGATCAGTTGCCTGTCGAGATTTCAGTTTGTCTTTCCCCTCTCCAGCTGTGAGGGAGTATTTCCCCTCTCCAGTTGTGAGGGAGTATTTCCCCTCTCCAGTTGTGAGGCAGTATTTCCCCTCTCCAGTTGTGAGGGAGTATTTCCCCTCTCCAGTTGTGAGGGAGTATTTCCCCTCTCCAGTTTTGAGTACGTCAGTTTTCTCTCCCGATTTGAGTGTTCAGATGTCTGCTGTCCAGATATGAATGGTCAGTTCCCTGTTCAGTTCAAGAGAGTATTTCCTCTGTGCAGTAGTGAATGGGTCAGTTCCCTCTCCAGGTTTGAGTGTGTCTTTTCCCTGTCGTTGTCAATGGGTCAGTTCCAAGTCAAGATGTGAATGTCTTTCACCTCTCCAGTGGTGGATGGTTCAGTCCCCCAAACATATTTTATTGTGTCTTTGCCTTCTTCAGCACTGAATGGTCAATTCTCTTTCCAGATATGTGTTCCGTTCCACTGCCCAGTTATGAATGATCACTCTGTCCAGTTTGGGGAGTCTTTCCCCCAACCTGTTGTAAATGGTCAGTTCCCTGTCCAGATTTGAGTATGTCTATCCTCTGTCCAGTAAGTGAAAAGGTTATTTCCTCCTCAAGACTGGAGTGTGCCCTTCAACTGTCTAGTTGTGAATGTGTCATTACCATCCACATTTGAGTGTGTCTTTTCCCTGTCATTGTGAATGGATCAGTTCCCTCTCCAGATCCGAATATGCCTTTCCCTTGTCCAGTTTTAAATGGGTCAGTTCCCTGTCCAGAATTGAGTGTGTCTTTCCCCTGTCCAGTTGTAAATGGGTCAATTCCCTGTCCAGATTTGAGTGTCTTTCCCCTGTCCAGTTGTGAATGGGTCAATTCCCTGTCCTGATTTGAGCATCCCTTTACCCTGCCCAATTGTAACCGATTCAGCTCCCTCTCCAGATTTGAATGCGCCTTTCACTGTCCAGTAAGCGAATGAGTTACTTCCTTCTCCAGATTGGAGTGTGCATTTTCAATGTTCAGTTGTGAATTAGTCAGTTCCATCTTCCAGATTTGAATGTGCCGTTCCCCTGTCCAGTAAATTAATGAGACAGTTACTGTTGTGGTTGGAGGATGCCTTTCCACTGTCCAGTTGTGAATGTG
The DNA here is from genome assembly GCF_902713615.1 of Scyliorhinus canicula. Lineage (NCBI taxonomy): Eukaryota > Metazoa > Chordata > Chondrichthyes > Carcharhiniformes > Scyliorhinidae > Scyliorhinus > Scyliorhinus canicula. The sequence continues at coordinate 52,972 of NW_024055518.1, forward strand.
TCAGACCCCCGTCCAAATTGGAGTGTCATTCCCCTGTGCAGTTGTAGATGGATCAGTATCCTAAACAGCTTTAATTGTGTTTTCCTTTGCCCAGAAAGTGAATAGTCAATTCCCTCCCCAGATTTGAGTGTGCCTTTCCTCTATCCACTTGTGAGCGAGTCTTTCTGCTCTCCAGTTGCGAATGGGTCAGTTTTGAATGTGTCTTTATCCTGTCCAGCAGTGAATGGGTCTGTTCCCAGTCCAGATGTGAGTTCGCCTTTCACCTGTCCAGTTGTGGATAGGTGAGTACCCGAACCAAATTTCATTGTGTCTTGCCCCTGTTCTACGCTGAATGGTCAATTCTCTTTCCAGGTTTGCCTGTACCTTCCCACTGTCTAGTTATGAATGGTCAGTTCCCTGTCCAGTTTGAGGGCGTCTTTCTCTACATCAAGTTGTGAATGGATCAGCTCCCTCTCGAGATGTGAGTGTGCCTTTCCCCTGCCTAAGTTGTGAATGTGTGAGTTCCCCTCCATATTCAAGTGTGTCTTTCCCCTGTCCATTTGTGAGGGAATCTTTCCCCTATCCTGTTGTGAATGGGTCACTTCCCTCCTCCAGTTTTGAGTGTGTCTTTCCCCCCAACGATTGTGAATGGGTCAGTTACCTGTCTCGATTTGAATATTTTTCCCCTATCCAGTTGAGGTTGGGTCAGTTTCCTTGGCAGATTTGGGTGTGACTTTACCCTGTCCATCAGTAAATGGGTCTGTTCCCAGTCCAGATGTTTGTGAGCCTTTCACCTGTCCAGTGGTGGATGGGTCAGTTCCCTAAACAGATTTGATTGTGTCTTTCCCCTGTTCTGCGCTGAATGGTCAATTCTCTTCCCAGGTTTGACTGTGCCTTCCCTCTATCCAATTATGAATGGTCAGTTCCCTGTCCAGTTTGAGGGAGTCTTTCCCTCATCCAGTTGTGAGTGAGTCAGATCTCTCTCCAGATTGGAGTCTGCCTTTCCCCTGTCCAGTTGTGAGTGGGTCAGATCTCTCTCCAGATTGGAGTCTGCCTTTCCCCTGTCCAGTTGTGAGTGGGTCAGATCTCTCTCCAGATTGGAGTCTGCCTTTCCCCTGTCCAGTTGTGAGTGGGTCAGATCTCTCTCCAGATTGGAGTCTGCCTTTCCCCTGTCCACATATGAATGGTCTGTTCAGATTCCAGTTTGAGGGAGCTTTTCACCTGGCCAGTTGTGAATGTGTGAATGGGTCAGTCCCCTCTCCAGATTTGAACGTGCCTTTCACCTGTCCAGTTGTGAATTGACGTTTCCCTCTCCAAATTCGTATGTGCCTTTCCCCTGTCCAGTTGTGAACGGGGCAGTTTCCTCTCCAGATTTGAGTGTCCCTGTCCACTGTCCAGTTATGAATGTGTCAGTTCCTTGTCCACAATTGAGTGTGTCTTTCATTTATCCAACTGTGAATGGTCAGTTCTCCCTTCCAGTTTGCCTGTCCCCTATCCAGATATGAATACTGTTCCCCTTCCTT
>NW_024055519.1:0-73101 GCF_902713615.1 Scyliorhinus canicula
GGTCTATGGGTAGAGATGGGGCAGTGGTATTAGTTGGGGATTGTACAGGCTATGCTGATTGAGTGGGGCAGTGGATTATTTTGGGGATTGATACAGGGCTATGGAGAGAGTGGGGCAGTGGGATTAGTTGGGGATTATACAGGGCTATGGGAGAGAGTGGGGCAGTGGGATTAGTTTGGGGATTGATAAGGGCTTGGGGAGAGAACGGGGCAGTGGGATTAGTTTGGGGATTGATACAGGGCTAGGGGAGAGAGTGGTGCAGTGGATTAATTTGGGATTGATACAGGGCTATGGGGAGAGAGCGGGCCTGTGATTAGTTTGGGGATTGATACAGGGCTATGGGGAGAGTGGGGAAGTGGGATTAGTTTGGGGATTGATACAGGCTATGCGGAGAGTGGGGAGTGGGATTAGTTTGGGGATAGATACAGTGCTACGGGAGAGAGTGGGGCAGTGGGATTAGTTTTGGGGATTGTACAGGGCTAGGGGAGAGAGTGGGGCAGTGGGATTATTTTGGATAGATACAGGCTATGGGTAGAGCGGGGTATGGGAGTTAGTTTGGGATTGATACAGGGCTATGGGAAGAGCCGGCAGTGGTATAGTTTGGGGGATTGGTACAGGGGCTATGGGGTGAGAGTGGGGCAGTGGGATTAGTTTGGGGATTGATACAGGTCTATGGGGAGAGAGTGAGGCAGTGGGGATTATTTGGGGATTGATACAGGGTTATGGGGAGAGAGCGGGGCAGTGTAATTAGTTTGTGATTGATACTGGACGATGGAAGAACGGGGCAGTGGTCCTTAGATTGGGATTGATACAGGGCTATGGGAAGAGCTGGACAGTGGGGATTAGTTTGGGGATTGATACTTGGCTCTGGGAGAGAGCGGGTCAGTGGGATTAGTTTGTGGATTGATACAGGGCTATGGGGAGAGAGCGGGGCAGGTGGGATTAGTTTTGGGATTGACACAGGGCTATGGGTAGGGAGCGGGGCAGTGGGATTAGTTTGGGGATTGATACAGGGCTATGGGGAGAGAGCGGGGCAGTGGGATTAGTTTTGTGATTGATACAGGGCTATGGGGAGAGAGCGGGGCAGTGGGATCAGATTGGGATTGGTACAGGGCTGTGGGAGAAGCGGGACAGTGGGATTATATTGGATTGATACAGGGATATGTGGAGAGGATGGGCAGTGAGATTAGTTTGTATTATTCCAGGGTTATGAGGAGAGAGTGGAATAGTGGGTTTAGTTGTTCACACACAAACACATGCGTGTGCACACACTGACAGATACATACACGTGTACAGGTACATGCGGACACACACATCTGCTCCGACATAGTCACATGTGTGCGTGTGCCCACACACACAGTTTTGCTGTGTACTTTAGCCCTTTAAGGCAATTTGATAGAATGCTGCACATTACAGCATTCCAGCAGAGGGCAGCAGAGATCCAGCAGAGGGCAGCAGAGCAGAGCTTCTGATTGGCTGTTCCGGGGAGATTTGCATACGTGCAGTGCGGTCAGCGTAAGTTGAAGGTGCACCTGCATCAGTGACCCGAGGAGTTCGACGGAAGGTGAGCATCCAGCAGAGGGCAGCAGAGCAGAGCTTCTGATTGGCTGTTCCGGGGAGATTTGCATACGTGCAGTGCGGTCAGCGTAAGTTGAAGGTGCACCTGCATCAGTGACCCGAGGAGTTCGACGGAAGGTGAGCATCCAGCAGAGGGCAGCAGAGCAGAGCTTCTGATTGGCTGTTCCGGGGAGATTTGCATACGTGCAGTGCGGTCAGCGTAAGTTGAAGGTGGTTTGTGAAGGGGCTGTTCTCGAGTGACAGCTTTACCCGAAACACTACTTACGTAGTGTCTCCCACCCATCCTCCTCCTCTAACCAAAAAAAAAAAAAAAAGCTCTGTCCGTTGGATTGCTAAACTAACAAGTTTTTTATTTTTTTATTTTTCAGTAGTTGGGAAGTTAGTTCAGTGGGAATGGAGGCTAGGGCAGTTGAATGTTCCTCCTGCAGAATGTGGGAGGAAAGGGTCACCTCTCGTGTCCCTTCTGACTACATCTGCGGGAAGTGCACCCAACTCCAGCTCCTCGAGAGCCGCATTAGGGACCTGGAGCTGGAGCTGGATGAACTTCGGATCATTCGGGAGGCGGAGGAGGTTATTGAGAGGAGTTATAGGGAGGTAGTCACACCTCAGGTAAAAGAAGAAAGTAGATGGGTTACCGTCAGGGGAGGCAGAGGGAACCGGCAGGCAGTGCAGGGATCCCCTGTGGTCGTTCCCCTCTATAACAAGTATACCGTTTTGGATACTGTTGCGGGGGACGACTTACCAGGGGTAAGCAATAGGGCGCAGGTCTCTGGCACAGAGTCTGTCCCTGTTGCTCAGAAGGGAAGGGAGAAGAGGAACAGAGCACTTGTCATTGGGGACTCCATAGTTAGAGGAACAGACAGGAGGTTCTGTGGGAACGAAAGAGACTCACGGTTGGTGTGTTGCCTCCCAGGTGCCAGGGTTCGTGATGTCTCTGATCGTGTTTTTGGGATCCTTAAGGGGGAGGGGGAGCAGCCCCAAGTCGTGGTCCACATAGGTACCAACGACATAGGTAGGAAGAGAGATGGGGATTTGAGACAGAAATTCAGGGAGCTAGGGTGGAAGCTGAGAGCTAGAACAAACAGAGTTGTTATCTCTGGGTTGTTACCCGTGCCACGTGCTAGCGAAGTGAGAAATAAGGAGAGAGAGGAGTTGAACACGTGGCTACAGGGATGGTGCAGGAGGGAGGGTTTTGGTTTCCTGGATAATTGGGGCTCATTCTGGGGTAGGTGGGACCTCTACAAACAGGATGGTCTTCACCTGAACCAGAGGGGTACCAATATCCTGGGAGGGAGATTTGCTAGTGCTCTTCGGGGGGGTTTAAACTAATTCAGCAGGGGGATGGGAACCTAAATTGTAGACCCAGTGTACAGGATGTTGAGAGTAGTGAGGTCAGGGATAGGGTTAAAAGTTCGAAAGAGGGCACCGGCAAGCAGGACGCTGGTTTGAAGTGTGTCTACTTCAACGCCAGGAGCATCCGGAATAAGGTGGGTGAGCTTGCAGCATGGGTTGGTACCTGGGATCTCGATGTTGTGGCGATTTCGGAGACATGGGTAGAGCAGGGACAGGAATGGTTGTTGCAGGTTCCAGGATTTAGATGTTTCTGTAAGAACAGAGAAGATGGTAAAAGAGGGGGGGGTGTGGCATTGTTAATCAAGGAAAGTATTACGGCGGTAGAAAGGACGCTTGAGGACTCGTCTACTGAGGCAGTATGGGCCGAGGTTAGGAACAGTAGAGGAGAGGTCACCCTGTTGGGAGTTGTCTATAGACCTCCGAATAGTCCCAGAGATGTAGAGGAAAGGATTGCAAAGATGATTCTTGACAGGAGCGAGAGTAACAGGGTAGTTGTTATGGGGGACTTTAACTTTCCAAATATTGACTGGAAATACTATAGTTCGAGTACTATAGATGGGTCAGTTTTTGTGCAGTGTGTGCAGGAGGGTTTTCTGACACAGTATGTAGACAGGCCAACAAGGGGCGAGGCCACATTGGATTTGGTACTGGGTAATGAACCCGGCCAGGTGTTAGATTTAGATGTAGGTGAGCACTTTGGTGATAGTGATCACAACTCGGTTATGTTTACTTTAGCAATGGGCAGGGATAGGTATATACCGCAAGGCAAGAATTATAGCTGGGGGAAAGGCAATTATGATGCTATTCGGCAAGATTTAGGAGGTATAGGATGGGGAAGGAAACTGCAGGGGATGGGTACAATCGAAATGTGGAGCTTTTTCAAGGAACAGCTACTGCGTGTCCTTGATAAGTATGTACCTGTCAGGCAGGGAGGAAGTTGTCGAGCAAGGGAGCCGTGGTTTACTAAGGAAGTTGAAGCACTTGTCAAGAGGAAGAAGAAGGCTTATGTTAGGATGAGACATGAAGGCTCAGTTAGGGCACTTGAGAGTTACAAGTTAGCCAGGAAGGACCTAAAGGGAGAGTTAAGAAGAGCGAGGAGAGGACACGAAAAGTCGTTGGCGGATAGGATCAAGGAAAACCCTAAGGCTTTCTATAGGTATATCAGGAACAAAAGAATGACTCGAGTAAGATTAGGGCCAATCAAGGATAGTAGTGGAAAGTTGTGTGTGGAATCAGAGGAGATAGGGGAAGCATTAAATGGATATTTTTCGTCAGTGTTTACACTGGAGAAAGACAATGTTGTCGAGGAGAACACTCAGGTTCAGTCGACCAGGCTAGATGGAATTGAGGTTCAAAAGGAGGAGGTGTTAGCAATTTTAGAAAATGTCAAAATAGATAAGTCCCCTGGGCCAGATGGGATTTATCCTAGGATTCTCTGGGAAGCCAGGGAGGAGATTGCTGAGCCTTTGTCCTTGATCTTTATGTCGTCTTTGTCGACAGGAATAGTGCCGGAAGACTGGAGGATAGCAAATGTTGTCCCCTTGTTCAAGAAGGGGAGTAGAGACAACCCTGGTAATTATAGACCTGTGAGCCTTACTTCGGTTGTGGGTAAAATGTTGGAAAAGGTTATAAGAGATAGGGTTTATAATCATCTTGAAAAGAACAAGTTGATTAGCGATACTCAACACGGTTTTGTGAAGGGTAGGTCATGTCTCACAAACCTTATTGAGTTTTTTGAGAAGGTGACCAAACAGGTGGATCAGGGTAAAGCTGTTGATGTGGTGTATATGGATTTCAGTAAGGCGTTTGATAAGGTTCCCCACGGTAGGCTATTGCAGAAAATAAGGAAGTATGGAATTGAAGGTGATTTAGCGGTTTGGATCAGTAATTGGCTAGCTGAAAGAAGACAGAGGGTGGTGGTTGATGGCAAATGTTCATCCTGGAGTTCAGTTACTAGTGGTGTACCGCAAGGATCTGTTTTGGGGCCACTGCTGTTTGTCATTTTTATAAATGACCTGGAAGAGGGTGTAGAAGGATGGGTTAGTAAATTTGCAGATGACACGAAGGTCGGTGGAGTTGTGGATAGTGCTGAAGGATGTTATAGGATACAGAGGGACATAGATAAGCTGCAGAGCTGGGCTGAGAGGTGGCAGATGGAGTTTAATGCGGAAAAGTGTGAGGTGGTTCACTTTGGAAGGAGTAACAGGAATGCAGAGTACTGGGCTAATGGCAAGATTCTTGGTAGTGTAGATGAACAGAGAGATCTCGGCATCCAGGTACATAAATCCCTGAAAGTTGCCACCCAGGTTAATAGGGCTGTTAAGAAGGCATATGGTGTGCTAGCCTTTATAAGCAGGGGGATTGAGTTTCGGAACCACAAGGTCATGCTGCAGCTGTACATAACTCTGGTGCGGCCACACCTGGAGTACTGCGTGCAGTTCTGGTCACCACATTATAGGAAGGATGTGGAAGCTTTGGAAAGGGTTCAGAGGAGATTTACTAGGATGTTGCCTGGTATGGAGGGAAGGTCTTACGAGGAAAGGCTCAGGGAATTGAGGTTGTTTTCGTTAGAGAGGAGAAGGCTGAGAGGTGACTTAATAGAGACATATAAGATAGTCAGAGGGTTAGATAGGGTGGACAGTGAGAGTCTTTTTCCTCGGATGGTGATGACCAACACGAGGGGACATAGCTTTAAATTGAGGGGTGAGAGATATAGGACAGATGTCAGAGGCAGTTTCTTTACTCAGAGAGTAGTAGGGGTGTGGAACGCCCTGCCTGCAATAGTAGTAGACTCGCCAACTTTAAGGGTATTTAAGTGGTCACTGGATAGACATATGGATGAAAATGGAATAGTGTAGGTCAGATAGGCTTCAGATGGTTTCACAGGTCGGCGCAACATCGAGGGCCGAAGGGCCCGTACTGCGCTGTAGTGTTCTATGTTCTATGTTCTATTACAGTTTGCCAATGACACCACACATTAGACAGCATTGTTAGCAACATTGCTGAAAACAATTGCAGAGAGATATTAATATTTGGGAGAAGACTGAACTGGTGGATGCATTTCAGTGTAGGGAAATATAAAATGATGTACTTTAGACTAAAAAAGGAGAGAACTGTGTTCTTTATAAATGATGAGAATACAGAAAGAGTGGAAGTTTAAACTGTCCAGATATTTCCCAGCTGGATTCACACAATACGGACAGCAATGTATCGTAGATTTTGGAAGTGCCACAAATGTTGTCAAATGCAGTACGTGGGGTTCCTCAATGTTTCAATCTTGCTAAGAAACTGTCATCCCACAGGGACACCATTTCTGTACAATAGGGCTGATGGACAAGTTAAAATAGTTCAGGTTCAAAGTTTAAAATAACCAGTCATTTTTCTGTGCAGCATTCGGAACCTGTCAGTGGAATTTACTTCATACAGGTGAGTGTTAATAAGTATATGGGGAACTGATTAGAAATTTTGATGGAGATATTCCTGCATTATGGAAATGTGTGAGATCTATTTAGGGTTGGGAAATGGATTGATGATCAAAGGATGGAGTTGTTTTTTAACTACATTAGACTGAGAGCCTTGAAGATTCACAACTTCCATGTGCTGTGAGAAAGGATTGATTAAACAAGGCCTATTATTCAAATAATTCAGACAAGTGAACAAGCTACAGGAACATTGAATGTAGAAACAGAGACAAGCAGACAACCTGTAATCGGAGCTTAAACTTCATGATTAAATGTGAAGTGCTGAATTCATGATTGCAATACACAAGGTTCCACCCTGGGATTCTGTGCAATTTAAGTTCTGCTTTTCCAAAAAATAAAAATAAACTATCTGCAGTGAAAAATTCCTTGGACAGGACAGAGAGATTTTGACTCTGTATTCAACCCCAGCCAGTATTTGGGCTCGGAGTGTTTGGTGGACAATGTAGGGGCTGGTTTAGCTCACTCGGCTAAACCAGCAGCACGGTTCGATTCCCATACCAGCCTCCCCGGACAGGCGCCGGAATGTGGCGACTAGGGGCATTTCACAGTAACTTCATTGAAGCCTACTCGTGACAATAAGCGATTTTCATTTCATTTCATTTCATTTCATAGATGGAGCTTTACTCTGAAACACTGGAATTTAGGTTGAGCCGTGATTTAATCAATTGCTTCAGAATAATAATTGATATTATACATCTCGTGTGTGTCTCAGTGACAGCACTGAAACATGTACAGCACAATTTTATCCTGTTTCTGTCTCTCTTTGAAATTTGCTGGTCCATTTCCGAAATAAACACTTTTCAAAAGGGTTCCATTGCCTGTGAAACAGTTTGTGATTCCCAAAGGTTCTGAAAGGTGCTTGAGAAATGTCTGTCCCCAAGCTGCTGTGAGGATGTTCAGTGTCAGTGTGTGACTTGGGTCACACACAGGCCAGATACACCTCTCCAAATTAAAGATGGAGATGTGATCTCTCTCCATTTGAAAGATGTATTGACCCAGCCTGTCTGAATTGTATTTGCGTTTTTCTGTACAAGTGTGTGTGTGTGTGGCGGGGGAGGGGGGGGGGAGGTATGTGTGCCATTCATTACACGGCATGGTAAGTGACACGGTGGCACAGTGGGTAGCATTGTGGCTTCACAGCGCCAGGGTCCCGGGATTGATTCCCATTTGGCTCACTGTCCGTGTGGAGTCTACACGTTCTCCCCGTGTCTGTGTCGGTTTCCTCCGGTTGCTCCGGCTTCCTCCCACTGCCCAAATACCTGATGTTCGGTGAATTGAACATTCTGAATTCTCCCACTGTGTACCGAATAGGCTTCAGAGTAAGCTGACTAAGGGCTTTTCTCAGTAACTTCAGTGCAGTATGTGTGTGTGTCTGTGTGTGAGTGTGTGTGTGTGTCTGTGTGTGTGTGTCTGTGTCTGTCTGTCTGTGTGTGTATATCTGTGTCTGTGTGTGTGTGTATCTGTGTATGTCTGTGTGTCTGCCTGTGTGTGTGTGTCTGTGCGTGTGTATCTGTGCATGTGTGTCTGTGTGCGTGTATCTGTGCTGTGTGTCTGTGTGCGTGTGTGTGTGTCTGTGTGTGTGTGTCTGTGTGTGTGTCTGTGTCTGTGTTGTTGTGTGTGTCTGTGTGTGTGTCTGTGTGTGCGTGTGTCTGTGTGTGTGTGTCTGTGTCTGTGTGTGTGTCTGTCTGTGTGTATGTCTGTGTCTGTGTGTGTCTGTCAGTCTGTGTCTGTGTGTGTGTGTATCTGTGTGTGTGTCTGTGTGTGTCTGTATGTGTGTCTGTATGTGTGTGTATCTGTGTGTCTGTGTGTGTGTCTGTGTGTGTGTGTCTGTGTATGTGTGTGTATCTGTGTGTGTGTGTGTCTCTCTGTGTGTCTGTATGTGTGTCTGTTTGTGTGTGTCTGTCAGTCTGTGTATGTGTGTGTGTGTGTATCTGTGTGTGTGTCTGTATGTGTGGCTGTGTGTGTGTATCTGTGTGTCTGTGTGTGTCTGTCTGTGTATGTGTGTGTGTGTCTGTGTGTGTGTGTGTCTGTGTGTGTGTCTGTCTGTGTCTGTGTGTGTGTCTGTGTGTGTGTCTGTCTGTGTCTGTGTGTGTGTCTGTGTGTGTGTGTGTCTGTGTGTGTGAGTATCTGTGTGTGTGTGTGTATCTGTGTGTGTGTGTCTGTCTGTGTGTGTGTGAGTCTGGTGTGTGTGTGTCTGTGTGTGTCTGTGTGTGTCTGTCTGTGTCTGTGTGTGTGAGTCTGGTGTGTGTGTGTGTGTGTCTGTGTGTGTGTGTGTGTCTGTCTGTCTGTGTCTGTGTGTGTCTGTCTATGTCTGTGTGTGTGTGTGTCTGTGTGTGTGTGTGTCTGTCTGTGTCTGTGTGTGTGTGTCTGTCTGTGTCTGTGTGTGTGTCTGTGTGTGTGTGTGTGTATCTGTGTGTTTTCAGGTGTGTCTCAGTTTGACTTTATTTAGTAATGATTGAAGATAATGAGATAGAAAGTTTGCCAAAGTGCTCGCACAGCGGCAGCATTGTCGGTGTAAACAATAATGACAGAGACAGTGTAAACCCTGAACAGTTCGCCATACCTTGGCCCACTCCCCTACCCCGTCGCTGTCACCCCACCCAACCTCAACATCTTTAGATACTCTGCACAATTTTGATTTATCTTGGCCAATCCACCTCACCTGCACGATTTTGGACTGTGGGAGTAAACCTGAGCACCCGGAGGGAACCCACGCAGACACGGGGAGAACGTGCAGACTGCGCTCAGACAGTGGCCCAAGCCGGGAATCGAACCCGGGACCCTGTAGCTGTGAAGCAGCAGTGCTAATCACTGTTCGATCCCGGCTCTGGGTCACTGTCCGTGTGGAGTTTGCACATTCTCCCCGTGTTTGTGTGGGTTTCGCCCCCTCAACCCAAAGATGTTCCAGGCAGGGGGATTGGCCGCTCTAAATTGCCCCTTAATTGGAAACAATGACCTGGGAAATCTCAATTTTTTCAAAAATTCTTTTTATTGCCATTTTCACAATTCTGTGCATTGCGGTTTGTTTACATTTATTAGACAGTGAAAATGCTTTGTCTTTTCTTTATTGACAAACTGTTACTGTCCAGTTCAGCGTCTCTGATACCCCCCAGCTCACCTCCAACCCCCCTTTCCCTAACCCTTCCCCTCTCCCACCAGCCCCCCTTTCCCTAACACTTCCTCTCTCCCCCAGCCCCCCTTTCCCTAACACCTTTCCCTCTCCCCCAGCCCCACTTTCCCTAACCATTCCCTCTCCCCCAGCCCCCCTTTCCCTAACCCTTCCCTCTCCCCTCCAGCCCCCCTTTCCCTAACCTTTCCCTCTCCTCCAGCCCCCTTTCCCTAACCCTTCCCCTCTCCCACCAGCCCCCCTTTCCCTAACACTTCCTCTCTCCCCAGCCCCCTTTCCTAACACTTCCCACTCCCCCAGCCCCCCTTTCCCTAACCATTTCCCTCTCCCCCAGCCCCCCCTTTCCCTAACCCTTCCCCCTCCCCCAGCCCCCCTTTCCCTAACCTTCCCCTCTCCTCCAGCCCCTTTCCCTAACCCTTCCCTCCCTCCCACCAGCCCCCCTTTCCCTAACACTTCCTCTCTCCCCCAGCCCCCCTTTCCCTAACCCTTCCCCTCTCCCCAGCCCCCCTTTCCCTAACCATTTCCCCTCTCCCCCCCAGCCCCCCTTTCCCTAACCCTTCCCCTCTCCCCTCCAGCCCCCCTTTCCCTAACTTCCCCTCTCCTCCAGCCCCCTTTCCCTAACCCTGCCACTCCCCTCCGACCCCCTTTCACTAACCCTTCCCCTCACTCCCCCCGACCCCCTTTCACTAACCCTTCCCCTCCCCCAGCCCCCCTTTCCCTAACCCTTCCTCTCTATCTCCCCCTGCCCCCCTTTCCCTAACCCTTCCCCCTCCTCCCAGCCCCCCTTTCCCTAACCCTTCCCCTCCCCCCAGCCCCCTTTCCCTAACCCTTCCCCCTCTCCCCCCCCAGCCCCCCTTTACCTAACCCTTCCCCAACCCCCCAGCCCCCCTTTCCCTAACCCCTTCCATCTCCCCATGCCTCCCTTTCCCCTAACCCTTCCCCTCTCCCCCAGCCCCCCTTTCCCTAACCCTTCCCCTCCCCAACCCCCCTTTCCCTAACCCTTCCCCCCCAAGCCCCCTTTCCCGACCTTCCCTCTCTCCCCCAGCCCCCATTTCACTAACCCTTCCCCACTCCCCACCAGACCCCTTTCCATAACCCTTCTCCCCCTAGCCCCTCTTTCCCAAACCCTTGCCCTCCCGCCCCAGCCCCCCTTTCCCTAACCCCCCCTCCCCCCAGCCCCCTTTCATTAACCCTTCCCACTCCCCCAGCCTCCCTTTCCCGAACCCCCTCCCCCCAGCAACCTTTCCCTAACCCTGCCCACCCCCACCAGCCCCCTTTCCCTAACCCTGCCCCTCCCCCAGCCCCCCTTTCCCTAACCCCCTCTCTCCCCCCGGCCCCCGTTTCCCTAAACTTTCTCCCTCCCCCACCCCCCTTTCCCTAACCCTTCCCCTCTCCCCCAGCCCCCCTTTCCCTAGCCCTTCCCCTCCCCCCAGCCCCCCTTTCCCTAACACCCGCTCTCTCCCCAGCCCACCTTTCACTAACCCTTCCCCTCTCCCCCAGCCCCCCTTTCCCTAGCCCTTCCCCTCCCCCCAGCCCCCCTTTCCCTAACACCCGCTCTCATCCCCAGCCCCCCTTTCCCTAACCCTTCCCCTCTCCCCCAGCCCCCCTTTCCCTAGCCCTTCCCCTCCCCCCAGCCCCCTTTCCCTAACACCCGCTCTCTCCCCAGCCCACCTTTCCCAAACCCTTCCCCTCCCGCCCCAGCCCCCCTTTCTCTAACCCTACCCCCTCCCCAGCCCCCCTTTCATTAACCCCCCTTCCCCCCAGCCCCCATTTCCCTAACCCCCTCCCCCAGCCCCCTTTCCCTAACCCTGCCCCTCCCCCAGCCCCCCTTTCCCTAACCCTTCCCATCTCTCCCCCCGGCCGCCCTTTCCCTAAACATTCCCCTCCCCCCAGCCCCCCTTTCCCTAACCCTTCCCCTCCCCCCAGTCCCCTTTCCCTAACCCTTCCCCCTCCCCCACCCCAGCCCCCCTTTCCCTAACCCTTCCCCTCTCTCCCCAGCCCCCTTTCCCTAACCCTTCCCCACCCCCAGCCCCCCTATCCCTAACCCTGTCCCTTCCCCTTGCCCTCCTTTCCCGAACCTTTCCCCTCCCCCAAGCCCCCTTTCCCTAACCCTTCCCCTCTCCCCAGCCCCCCTTTCCCTAACCCTTCCACTCTCCCCCAGCCCCTATCCCTAACCCTTCCCCTCTCTCCCCAGCCCCCCTTTCCCTAACCCTTCCCATCTCCCCATGCCTCCCTTTCCCTAACACTTCCCCTCCCCCCACCCCCCTTTCCCTAACCCTTCCCCCCAAGCCCCCCTTTCCCTAACACCCGCTCTCTCCCCCAGCCCCCCTTTCACTAACCCTTCCCCACTCCCCACCAGCCCCCCTTTCCATAACCCTTCTCCCCCTAGCCCCTCTTTCCGAAACCCTTGCCCTCCCGCCCCAGCCCCCCTTTCATTAACCCTTCCCCCTCCCCCCAGCCCCCCTTTCATTAACCCTTCCCACTCCCCCAGCCTCCCTTTCCCTAACCCCCTCCCCCCAGCCCCCTTTCCCTGACCCTGCCCCACCCCCACCAGCCCCCTTTCCCTAAACCTGCCCCTCCCCCAGCCCCCCTTTCGCTAACCCTTCCCCTCTCTCCCCCCGGCCCCCGTTTCCCTAAACTTTCCCCTCCCCACCCCCCTTTCCCTAACCCTTCCCCTCTCCCCCAGCCCCCCTTTCCCTAACACCCGTTCTCTCCCCCAGCCCACCTTTCACTAACCCTTCCCGTCTCCCCACCAGCCCTCCTTTCCCTAAGCCTTCTACCCCCAGCCCCCTTTCCCTAACCCTTCCCCCCTCCCCCCAGCCCCCCTTTCCCTAACCCCCCTCCCCAGCCCCCTTTCCCTAACCCTGCCCCTCCCCCAGCCCCCCTTTCCCTAACCCTTCCCATGTCTCCCCCCGGCCGCCGTTTCCCTAAACTTTCCCCTCCCCCCAGCCCCCCTTTCCCTAACCCTTCCCCTCCCCCCAAGCCCCCTTTCCCTGACCCTTCCCCTCTCCCCAGCCCCCCTTTCCCTAACCCTTCCCCTCCCCCCCACCCCAGCCCCCCTTTCCCTAACCCTTCCCCTCTCTCCCCAGCCCCCTTTCTCTAACCCTTCCCCTCCCCCAGCCCCCCTATCCCTAACACTGTCCCTTCCCCTTGCCCTCCTTTCCCGAACCCTTCCCCTCCCCCAAGCCCCCCTTTCCCTAACCCTTCCCCTCTCCCCAGCCCCCCTTTCCCTAACCCTTCCACTCTCCCCAGCCCCCTTTCCCTAACCCTTCCCCTCTCCTCAGCCGCCCTTTCCCTAACCCTTCCCCTCTCTCCCCAGCCCCCCTTTCCCGAACACTTCCCCCCTCTCTCCCCAGCTCCCTTTCCCTAACCCTTCCCCTCCTCAGCCCCCTATCCCTAACACTATCCCTTACCCTTGCCCCCTTTCTCTAACCCTTCACCTCCCACCAGCCCCCTTTCCCTAACCCTTCCCCTCTCCCCCCAGCCCCCTTTCCCTAACCCTTCCGCATCCCCCAGCCCCCCTTTCCCTAACCCCTTCTCTCCCCAGCCCCCCCTTTCCCTAACACATCCCCTCTCTCTCCCCCCAGGCCCCCTTTCCGCCATCCGTCTCCTCTCTCCCCGCAGACCCTCCGTGATGCCCTTTCTGGGCGATCTGGGATGTGATCCCCCTTCTCCTTGTTTCCCACCAGTTTATGACAATACACAGCGGCCATTTTAGGTCAGTACCCAGTGGCCATTTTAGGTCAGTACACAGCAGCCATTTTAGGTCAGTACACAGCGTCCATTTTAGGTCAGCACACAGTGGCCATTTTAGGTCAGTACACTGTGGCCATTTTAGGTCAGTACACAGCGGCCATTTTAGGTCAGTACACAGCGGCCATTTTAGGTCTGTACACAGCGGCCATTTTATGTCAGTTCAGAGCAGCCATTTTAGGTCAGTTCACAGCGGCCATTGCAAGATGGGTTTGAGTTCAGATTTACAGATGTCTCACTGCAGTTATACAAGGCATTGGTGAGACATCACCTGGAGTACTGTGTACCGTTTCTGTCTCCCTAACTAAGAAAGGATATAGTTGGCAGAGAAGGGGAGCACCGGAGGGTCAATCAGCTGATAGCGAGGTTGCCGGACTGTCCCGTAAGGACCAGGTGCTCCCCCATAGCCAGCACTGCCAGTGATCCCTCCCCCCTTATCCAACACTGCCAGTGCCCACCCACAGCCAGCACTGCCAGTGCTCCCTCACACAGCCAGCACTGCCAGTGCCCACCCACAGCCAGCACTGCCAGTGCCCACCCACACAGCCAGCACTGCCAGTGATACCCCCACAGCCAGCACTGCCAGTGCCCACCCACACAGCCAACACTGCCAGTGCCCACCCACAACCAGCACTGCCAGTGATACCCCCACAGCCAGCACTGTAAGTGCCCACCCACAGCCAGTACTGCCAGTGCTCCCCCATAGCCAACACTGCCAGTGATCCCTCACCACAGCCAGCCCTGCCAGTGCTCCCTCCCCACAGCCAGTACTGCCAGTGCTCCACCCACAGCCAGCACTGCCAGTGATAACCCCCACAGCCAGCCGTGCCAGTGCTACCTCCCCACAGACAGCCCTGCCAGTGCTCCCTCCCCACAGCCAGCACTACCAGTGCTCCACCCACAGCCAGCACTGCCAGTGCCCTCCCACAGACAGCACTGCCAGTGATCCCTCCCCACACAGCCAGCACTGCCAGTGCCCACCCACAGCCAGCACTGCCAGTGCCCACCCACAGCCAGCACTGTCAGTGCTCCCTCCCCACACAGCCAGAACTGCCAGTGCTCCCTCCCCCACAGCCAGCACTGCCAGTGCTCCCTCACACAGCCTGCACTGCCAGTGCTGCCCACACAGCCAGCACTGCCAGTGATACCCCACAGCCAGCACTGCCAGTGATCCCTCCCACAGACAACACTGCCAGTGCCCCCCCCAGCCAGCACTCCCAGAGCTCCCTCCACACAGCCAGCTCTGCCAGAGCCCTCCCTCACAGGCAGCACTGCCATTCCTCCACCCAGAGCCAGCCCTGCCAGTGCTCCACCCACAACCAGCCCTGCCAGAGATACCCCACAGGCAGCCCTGCCAGTGTCCCCCACAGCCAGCACTCCCAGAGCTCCCCCCACACAGCCAGCACTGCCAGAGCCCCCCTCAGGCAGCACTGCCAGTGCTCCACACACAGCCAGCACTGCCAGTGATAACCCCACAGCCAGCACTGCCAGAGCCCTCCCTCACAGGCAGCCCTGCTGGTGCTCCCCCCACAGCCAGCACTGCCAGTGCTCCACCCACAGCCAGCACTGCCAGAGCCCTCCCCCACAGCCAGCCCTGCCTGTGCTCCCCCCACAGCCAGCACTGCCAGTGCTCCCCCACAGCCAGCACTGCCAGTGCCCTCCCCAGCCAGCACTGCCAGAGCCCCCCTCGCAGGCAGCACTGCCAGTGCTCCACCCACAGCCAGCACAGCCAGTGATACCCCCACAGCCAGCACTGCCAGTCCTCCCTCACAGGCAGCCCTGCTGGTGCTCCCCCCACAGCCAGCACTGCCAGTGCTCCACCCACAGCCAACGCTGCCAGTGCCCACCAACAGCCAGCACTGCCAGTGCCCACCCACACAGCCAGCACTGCCAGTGATACCCCCACAGCCAGCACTGCCAGTGACCACCCACGCAGCCAACACTGCCAGTGCCCACCCACAACCAGCACTGCCAGTGATACCCCCACAGCCAGCACTGTCAGTGCCCACCCACAGCCAGTACTGCCAGTGCTCCCCACAGTCAACACTGCCAGTGCTCCCCCCACAGCCAGCCCTGCCAGTGCCCTCCCCAGCCAGCACTGCCAGTGATAACCCCCCACAGCCAGCACTGCCAGTGCTCCACCCACAGCCAGCACTGCCAGTGCACTCCTCAGAGCCAGCACTGCCAGTGATACGCCCCACAGCCAGCACTGCCCCTGCTCCCTCCCCCACAGCCAGCACTGCCTGTCCCCCCCCCCCCACAGCCAGCACTGCCAGTGCCCCCCCCCCCCACAGCCTGGTGCCAGTGCCCGCACCCCCACAGCCAGCACTGCCAGTGCTCCCCCCACAGCCAGCACTGTCAGTGATACCCCCCACAAACAGCACTGCCAGTGCCCCCACACCCAAAGCCAGCACTGCCAGTGCCCCCCCTACAGCCAGCCCTGCGTGGTGCTCCCGCCACAGCCAGCACTGCCAGTGCCCTCCCCAGCTAGTGCTGCTAGTGCTCCCCCCACAGCCAGCACTGCCAGTGCTCCCCCCACAGCCAGCACTGCCAGTGCTACCCCCACAGCCAGCGCTGCCAGTGCTCCCCCCAGCCAGCCCTGCCAGTGCTACCCCCACAGCCAGCGCTGCCAGTGCTCCCCCCACAGCCAGCACTGCCAGTGCTCCCCCACAGCCAGCACTGCCATCACTCCCTTCCCCTCAGCCAGCACTGGATTGGATTGGATTTGTTTATTGTCACGTGTACCGAGGTACAGTGAAAAGAATTTTTCTGCATGCAGCTCAACAGATCATTCAGTACATGGGAAGAAAAAGGAATTAAACAGAATTCAAGAAAATACATGAGGATACATAATAGGGCAACACAAGGTATGCAATGTACTACATAAGCATTGGCATCGGATGAAGCATATAAGGGGGTAGTGTTAATGAGGCCAGTCAATAAGAGGGTCATTTAGGAGTCTGGTGACAGTGGGGAAGAAGCTGTTTTTGAGTATGTCCGTCCGTGTTCTCAGACTTCTGTATCTCCTGCCCAATGGAAGAAGTTGGAAATGTGAGTAAGCCGGGTGGGAGGGATCCTTGATTATGCTGCCCGCTTTCCCCCGGCAGCGGGAGGTGTAGATGGAATCAATGGATGGGAGGCGGGTTCGTGTGATGGACTGGGCGGTATTCACGACTCTCTGAAGTTCCTTGCGGTCCTGGGCCGAGCAGTTGCCACACCAGGCCGTGATGCAGCCCGATAGGATGCTTTCTATAGTGCATCTGCCAAATTTCCTTAGTTTCCTGAGGAAGTAAAGGCGTTGTTGTGCTTTCTTGGTGATATCGTCGACATGAGTGGACCAGGATAGATTTTTGGTGATGTGCACCCCTAGGAATATGAAACTACTAACCATTTCTCCCTCGGCTCCGTTGATGCTGACAGGGGTGTGTACAGTACTTTGCTTCCTGAAGTCGATGACCAGCTCTTTAGTTTTGCTGCCATTGAGGGAGAGATTGTTGTCGTTACACCACTCCACTAGGTTCTCTATCTCCCTCCTGTATTCTGACTCTTCGTTATTCGAGATCCGGCCCACTATGGTCGTATCGTCAGCAAACTTGTAGATGGAGTTGGAACCATGTTTTGCCACGCAGTCGTGTGTGTACAGGGAGCAGAGTAGGGGGCTAAGTACGCAGCCTTGCGGGGCACCGGTATTGAAATGAAAATCGCTTATTGTCACGAGTAGGCTTCAATTGTGAAAAGCCCCTAGTCGCCACATTACGGCGCCTGTCCGGGGAGGCTGGTACGGGATTCGAACCGTGCTGCTGGCCTGCTTGGTCTGCTTTAAAAGCCAGCGATTTAGCTGAGTGAGCTAAACCAGCCCCTGTGAGCAAAACCAGCCCCCTATTGAGGACTATTGTGGAGGAGGTGTTGGTGTTCATTCTTACTGACTGTGGGTCTGTTGGTCAGAAAGTCAAGGATCCAGATGCAGGTTGGAGAGCCAAGTCCTAGGTTTTGGAGCTTTGATATGAGCTTGGCTGGGATTATGGTGTTGAAGGCGGAGCTGTAGTCAATAAATAGGAGTCTGATGTCGGAGTCCTTGTTTTCGAGATGCTCTAGGGATGAGTGTAGGGCCAGGGAAATGGCGTCTGATGTGGACCGGTTGCGACGGTATGCGAATTGAAGTGGGTCAAGGCGTTCCGGGATAATGGAGGTGATGCGCTTCATGATCAGCCTCTCTAAGCACTTCATTACAACTGAATTCAGGGCCACCGGGCGGTAGTCATTGAGGCACGTTGCCTGGTTCTTCTTTGGTACCGGTATGGTGGTGGTCTTCTTGAAGCAGGTGGGGACCTCGGAGTGGAGTAGGGATAGTTTAAAGATGTCTGTGAATACCTCTGCCAGCTGGTATGCGCAGGCTCTGAGTGCACAACCAGTGATCCCATCCGGGCCCATCGCCTTCTGTGGGTTCACTTTCAGGAAGGCCGATCTGACTTCGGAAACTGTGATGGTGGGTATGGGTGAATTATGGGCTGCTGGGGCATACGACAGCGGATTGTTGGTTACCTGCTCAAACCGAGCATAGAATGCATTAAGTTCATCGGGGAGGGGTGCGCTGCTGCCAGAGATACTGCTCGGCTTCGCTTTGTAGCCCGTTATGTTGTTTAGTCCTTGCCACAACCGCCGAGAGTCTGTCTGTGACTCTAGCTTAGTTTGATATTCTCTCTTGGCATCTCGGATGGTTTTGCGGAGGTCGTACCTGGATTTCTTGTATAGGACAGGGTCGTCTGCCTTGAACGCCTCAGATCTGTCCTTCAGTAGGGAGTCAATCTCCCGGTTGAGCCATGGTTTCCAGTTGGGGAACGTACGTACTGCTTTCTTTGGCACGCAGTCGTCCACACATTTGCTGATGAAGTCTGTGACGGTGGTGGCATACTCATTTAAGTTAGTCGCTGATTTCTTAAATATGGAGCAGTCCACTGTCTCCAAGCAGTCACGTAAGAGCTCTTCTGTCTCCTCGGACTAGCACTGCACAACCTTCTTAGCTGGATTCTCCCGCAGGGATTGGCCCTGTTTAATGACCCCTCAGTGTTCAGAGATGTGCAGGCTGGGTGGAGTGGTCATGCTCAATGTGCCCGCCATTGCCAATAGGTGGATTGCAATGCACCACTCTTTTTTGAAAAAACAAATTTGTCATCTCCCTTCTCCTGGATGGCTTGCTTCTGATGTTAAGCCGATGAGATCGAGGACTAAACCTTTCCATTCACAGAAAGGTATGTCTTTCTCCTTGGAGTTATTGTTAGAAGAATAGATCTGAAATCAAAACATATCTCAACCTCAAACATCCCACTAAATGCAACGCTGTCACAAAAGTTCCCACATAATGTGTCCCTCAGAGCCCCCGGAACATTTGGAGAATGAATGTTACATTTCCTCTGGAGCAATCTCATCATCCAGGGCGTATATTGCCCAGAACGGAACACGATACTCTAAAATGTGACCTAAATCAGACGGCTTAACAGTTAGAACAATAGAATAGAAGCACTGAATCGGTACAGTGCTGAAGGAGGTCTATCCGCCCATCGAGTCCACACCTATCCTCTGGGTGCACCCACCCTGGCTCCTCTCCCTTTCCGTATCCCCGTAACCCCACATAACCTGAACATCGCTCGACAATAACCTGGTCTTCACATCTTTTGACTATGGGAGGAAACCGGAGCACCCGGAGGAAACAATCTCAGAGAGACAGAACGTATAAACTGCAGACAGTCATCCAAGGTCGGAACCGTGCCAGATCCGGGCAGAATGGTGCTGTAGTTGTTAGCACTGGTGCCTCACGGCGAGAAGGACCCGAATTTGATCCTGGTCCCGGATCACTGTTTCTGTGAAGTTTGCACATTCTCCACATGAATGTTTCAGTATCAGCCTCACACTCCAAAAGTGCAGGGTCGGTGAATCGGCCACGGTGAACTGCAACATAATTGGGGGGAATGTGTACATTACAATTATTTCAATTAAAGGAACGATAGCCGGGCACCGGGCGGTGTCAGGTAGCAGTGCTAACCACTGTTCAAACAACTCCCTTATTCATATCTAGACCGACAATTAGAAAATCTAACTTCAGTGTTGAATTCAATAAGGACCTGACAATTGCAGGATAAATATTCCTTATTGTTAAAGTGACAGATCCCTTTTGGAAAATGATCGATCTTTTAGCCGCCCTCCAGGAAGCTGTATGTGGCATCGGCTTCTAAAATACACCAAGCAAGGTTATTCTACAAATCCCTACTGATATCGGCTTTCAACGTTACCTTGGAACCGAGCTTCACTGTTCAGTCCCACACGTACTCCGGGAACGGTTATTATTCCAACAGATATTGTGAAAAAGAAAGGATGACTGATTGAGAGAGTTTGCACTTTGAATGACCCAGCCGCATCACCAAGCGGGATAGGTAAAATCTGTAGTTATAGAGAGACTAATTCACCCATAATTTACTGACTCTCCATCTTTGCATTTAGGGCATAAGTAAGTGAGATGCCGGGGTATCCCTCTGGGAAGTTCCAGTATAAGGGCTGACACTGCAATTTTCCGGAAGCGCTGCTTTTCTCAGAATAATTGCGGTGGGCTTTCAACAATCGGGCGACGCGATTGAAATGCCAAATTTCCGATGGTTTAGGACCGCATTATGCAGATTGTTACTCAGAGATTTAGATGGGACAACACATCACATCCAACACCACAGTAACGATATCAAAACCCAGATCCAGTCCCACCCCTGACACCTCCCTCTCTCCCACACACCCCGCTGTGCAGCAGATCCCCCGCCTGAACCCCAACCCTGACCCATGGGCCCAGTAAACTGTCCAACCGGACTGACGCTCTCTCCCGGATAGATCTGACCCGAAAACCTCACCGCCCACCCCACCCTCTACCATTTCCTCAATCACACTGCCGCCAACCACCCAATCCGCTCCAAAACCAGCTAACTGACACAACCCCCAGCCCAGGTGGAGCCCCCGTTCCTGCGGTCAGGCGGAACTTCGGTCCCTGTGCATGTCTGCACTGAGTCGATGTCCCCACTGTGCTCCAACTCTGCCCGTCCTGAATCTGCTCTCTGTCCCAACTCCTCCGACCACATCCGACCACCGCCTCCTGATAGAACTGACCGAACCAAATCTTCCTAACACCAGATCCACTGACACGTCCATCAGGCCATTTTCCCACATTCCTGATCCTCCATCGTGCAATGTGCGCGGAGCGACAGAAACCCATCGATAAACCACTCCGGTCGAAACTCCTGTCTGAAAACCCTTTCTTTTGTGATCCCATCCTCCGTTTTGGGTCGCGCTCGGGACCACTCCCCTCCCAACCCCAATCCAATCATGCACGGTCATAAACCTCGTTAACCGAACCCCCTTTCTGCAATACAGCCCTCCAGTATGACCCCTCCCCCACTAAGGCCCAAATAAATACGCATTCATCAGCACCTTCACGACCCCTCGCTGGTACAACCCTCACCTCCTCCCCTATCCCATCATAGCCCATACACCCCTATAACCTTGCTGACACCACGTCCCTCCATCCTACTGCCGCTACCCGGCACGGGTCCCATCGCCCTGCCAGTCGCCCTCCAATTCAACTATTTACCTCATCCATTTACATCGTCCTTTCAAACAGCATCCAGGATGTTCCTCGCTGATGCATCCTTGGGGAACTTCACTGTAAGTGTCCCGGCTCAACCGTCCTTGCTGAGGGATGTTGGACCATAAAGCCTATGCCGAGTCTGCTCCACGAGTCATGGAGATCAACACTGATCTGATACGATGATCCTCAACTCCAATTATTAATAATAATCTTTATTGTCACCAGTCGGCTTACATGATCACCGCAATGAAGGTACTGCGAAAATCCTCCAATCGCCACTGTTCAGATCCACTGAGGGAGAATTCACAATGTCCAAATTACCGAACAGCAAGTCTTTCGGGACTTGTGGGAGGAAACTGGAGCACCCGGAGGAAACCCACGCAGACACGGAGAGAACGTGCAGACGATGTGCAAACCCAAGCGGAAATCCAACGTGCAACCCTGCCGCTGTGAAGCAACAATGCTAAAGACTGTGCGACCGTGCAGCACACTTGTTAGCCATCGCTTTGATTCCCTTCCTGATTCAAAATCTATCTCACCCTTGAACATACTTAACGACCCAACCTCCACACGCCTCTGCGGTAAAGAATTCCATAGATTCACTTCCCGGTTAGATAATTAATTCCTCCGAATCGCTGTCTTAAATGGCCTACTCCCTCACTCACAGATTATGTCCTCTGGTCCGATAATCGTTCACAAGAGGAAACGTTCTCTCACCATGAATCCTATCAACCATCAACGAGTCCTATATATCTCAGTAAGGCCGCTCCTCATACCTCTCAACTCCAATGGGTGCAGGCACAACCTAGTCAATCTTTCCTCACCAGAAAACCCCTCCAAACCCAGGATTAATCTGTGAAAAGGTCTCTTTCGTCCCCCCCCAATGCCAGTATATATTTCCTAAGATCAGTGGATGAAAACTGCAGACAATATTCCAGGTGTGGTGTCACTTGCACATTGTACAGTTTCAGCAGGACTTCTCTATTTTTGTGTACCTTCCTCTTCGAAAGAAAGATTAATTCCATTTGCCTTGCCAACTGAATTTGCAGGCCAGCTTTTGTTGACCTTTGAAAGAGGGGCCTCTCGTCTCTGCGCTGCAGTTTACTACATTATTTACCCATTTAAATTTGGGCAGCAGGGTAGCATGGTGGTTAGCATAAATGCTTCACAGCTCCAGGGTCCCAGGTTCGATTCCCGGCTGGGTAACTGCCTGTGCGGAGTCTGCACGTCCTCCCCGTGTGTGCGTGGGTTTCCTCCGGGTGCTCCGGTTTCCTCCCACAGTCCAAAGATGTGCGGGTGAAGTGGATTGGCCATGATAAATTGCCCTTAGTGTCTTAAAGAATAAGGTTAATGGGGGGGGGGTTATTGGTTTAAGGGTATGGGGTGAATATGTGGGTTTGAGTGGGGTGATGATTGCTCGGCACAACATCGAGGGCCGAAGGGCCTGTTCTGTACTGTTCTGAGTACTCACCTCCTTTGAATTTCAAAGGGGGGGGGTTGTTTACAATTCTAGCAAGGTTAAATCAATCGGGAGTGGTAATCCGTCAGACACTGGCACACTGAGGCAGTTACGGGTTTTGCGACGGAAATATTTCCGGAGTCATAGCTACAAAGCCTCAGACTTGTACTCACCGACAAGAACCGAGAGCGAAAACTGTTTCAAATGTGATATAGGGACAATGTTTGGAACCTCCAAAAGGCGATTGGGGATATTCCCACTTGTCCTCTTACCGGTTTGGAGAGAACTGATGTGACCAGACTCCTTCATTTGTAATTATGTTTGCTAAGTAATAGGTGAGGCCAGCGAACATTACTCTCTCGTCACATTGAGTCAAGCTGTTTTGAAAGGACATATAAATATTAATTCCTCTCAGTATTTAGCTGAGGTGAAATTGCTTGTAAACATGACTTTAACATGTTACAACTGTCTGCCATTGTCCTGCCTCATACAGTGGAAAGTACTAATTTAATATGTCAGTCATGACCCTGCCTCCGTGCGTCAATATTATTTTAGTCCCTCCTCCTCCCTTTACCACACATTTACTATTTCCAGGTCTATGGAAGAATGTGCGTTTCCCATGTTTGTTGGCTGATAGGCTTTCATCATAATCCCTCTTCACATCTCTGATGTGTTTTTCCAGCTCTCCTCCACCCCCTCAGTGCTCAGTTGTAATTTCCACCTGATATCTCTCTTCAGCTCACTTTTCTCTTCCTCGTCTTAATTTATTTCTCCATTTTCATTCAAGGAGCTATGGAAGTATCTGATCTACTTTTCCATTTTTAAGGCGTTGGCACTTGAACGTTTACTGACTATTTCCATTTCGAGGGTAACGCATTGAACAGTTAGAACTTTTCTATCCAGCACTCGTTCAGGTAAATATTTAAACTATGCATTGACTATTTTCAGTTTCTACTTTCACGCCGACCTTTACAGTACCATGATCACTGTCTCAGTTTGGCTAGACATGGCCTTCTCTTAACAAAATCATGCTTATTTTTCTTGATTAATCCTTGCCTCTTCAAAAGGAGAAATTCTGTCTCTCAGAATAGCTTGCCCACCACTGAGGTTAGACTGACTGGCCACTAGTTTGCTGGCATTTCCCTTCCTGCCCTCTTGAATAACTGTACTACATTGTCTCTCGTACAGTCCTCTGTCACCATTCCTGCGGCAAGTGAGAATTGAAGATTATTGCCAGCGCCCTTGCTATTTCCTCACTGGCCTCACTCAACAGTTTGCGATACATTTTATCTGGCCCTGGAGATTGGCCTGCTTTTAAGCATGGCAGGCAACTCAGAAACTCCTTTCTGTCTCGGTTAATCTATTTAATTTGATCACCGTACTCTCCGATTTCTATCACGACACCTGCCCTCTTACCAGTGAACAGCGAAACAAAGTATTAATTGAGCACCCCACCTACGTTCTCCAGCTCAATGCTCAGTTTACCACTGGTTCCTAATGGGCCCTCCGGTCTCCTTTTACCCCTAATATACATGTTAACAAAATGTAGAATGTTTCCTTCTGTTCCCAGTATGCTTTCATGCTGCCTTTTCTCTCTCCGAGTTTCATTTTTGAGTTAACTTTTGCAAATTCGATACAACTCTTGTGCTCCGATAGTTTTGAGTCCTCAATATTTGCCATATGCCTCATCTGTTCTCCTTATCGACATCCAGGGTTATCCAACGACTTGTTGTAAAATCCCGTTTTCTTGATTGGAACACGTTGGCCTCGTACTCTCCCTATCTCCTTCTTGAATACGTCCCATTGCCTGCCACAGATTTAGCTAACATTGTTCACTCCGAGTCTAATTAAAATCTTTATCAACATCGGCTTTCACCCAGTCGGAACTTCTATTTTAGGGCCATCATTTTCCGCATAATTCGATCCAACACCAGGCCCTAACAGTGGCGAGGATAGTTCAGCGAAACGCCCAGATTGGATTTCAATTTCGTAAGACTGCGAGTAAAGGATACCTCACTCCGGTAATAAATAGATGAATAAATAGAGATATCATACATGAAAACAAATTTTGTTACAACACAACATCAAAATGTCTTTATCATGACATAATAATATATCTTGCAATTTTCCCTTAAGCAATGCGAACCAATGCATGAATAAAATATCTTTAACTGCGATCATTATTCCCAATTAAACCAAGAAAAAAACCAATTAATTGATGCCACTTGAGCCAAGCTGCGATTACATGTTAATCCTCTACTGTTCGAAAGCAAAGTCATTTCATGATTGAGCTGTTACATCTTATTTGAACCATTAGCACTGCAGCACAAGATTTCACACAACACAAACGTTTTTTTTCTGACTTCAACAGCGCAATTGCATCAACATAATAGTCTGGTTCTAAACAATCTAAGTTTTGCAATATCGGTTAATTCAACTTTCTCCAAGAATCTCCTTTTCACAATGTAAGCCTACTTGTGAAAATAAAAGTTGATTATTATGCATTCCTTAATTAAATGTCCCCTCGTTCTTCTAAACTCTCGAGAGTATAAGCCTAAAGTGTTCAACCTTCAGGTTGATTATGCTGCGCTGCTTCAACAGCTTATCGCAGCCGGCTGAGTGTGTTTAAACTAATTTAAATCGAACTTCCAGAATATAAAATTATCTCTCAAAGCTGTTATTGGAGGGTTTGCAGATTCCAGGAATCAAACTCTTCAGCCAATTAAACATGTTTTATAGTTTCTTCCATTCTATAGCGTAAACGTATCGTCTAAAAGTTATTATCATAAAACTATCAGCTCCACTCAAACAATTAACTTTGCACTGCATTTCCGTAACTAGATGTCAATATAAGGATAATCAGCTTTTATTCAGCACGGATATGACATTTTTCTCAGCCAAACATTCCCCTAACATGACTGAAACATGTTTCATTCACAAAGCGACCAGAACTGTTTAGATTTGTTTCCGCGGGTTCTAATGAATTAATTTGGACCTCATCCTCCAGAATGATGACCATTTTGAAACATATATTTTATTGCAAACAGAAACAAGATTGTGTTGCAAAAACACCCACAATCATTAATAATAACAGTAATATATTGTCACAAGTAGGCTTGAATTAAGTTACTTCAAAAGGCGAGAGTCGCGACATTCCGGCACCTGTTCGGGGAGGCCCATGCGGTATTTGAACTTGCGCTGCTGGCCTTGTTCTGCGTTACAAGGCAGCTGTATAGCGCACTGTGGTAAACCAGCCACTGCATATCGTAGTGTAACACATTTACCCATAATCTCCCTATTCTCACACCCCAGACAATGTGGGCGTGGTTCGCCGGGCCCCGCCCACACTTCTCGTTGCGAAGTTCACTCCCTGGAAAGAACTTCCTCATTGGGGCATATGTCATATGTTCCCTATGCACCACGTTAGATTGAACGGGACACATCATAGTATAGAAGAGTGTCACTATAGTTCTGAAGGAGGCCCTTCGCAACATCCAGTATGCATGGATAATTTGAAAGTGCACGCTGCCCAGGCCCACGCCCTTACCCTATCCTCACAACCCAATACCCCACCTAACCATATCTGAGACCAAAGGAGAACTAGCATGGCCAATCCACCTAACCTGCAAATCTTTGGACTATGGGAACAAACCGAACAGCCGGAGGAAACCAACACAGACACGGAGAGAAGGTGCAGACTCCGCACAGACAGTGACCGGAGGTTCCAATTGCATCTGGGTCCTTGGCGCTGTGCGGAAGCAGTGCTAACATGTGTCACCGTGCGGCCTGGCAAATGAGGACTTCGCATTAATCCAGTACAATATCTTACTCTATCCTCCTACTACCTGGGTACACACTTCTTTTCCCCTCCTGCCCTTGAACGTTTGCACTCATGTCATCTCCTCCTGCCAATGGCACAGATTCACCCTTCCCCAAAATATCTGGCGCTAACAGCTTATCCAGTAACAGAGACTCCAGAATTTGGGAGAAAGAGGGCAGCTCCGACTGCGCCAATCCCCAAACTGCAATTATCGGAACACGTTCCCCTGCGTTAACTCAAAATTCTTAAGCACCGCTAAACCTGCAAACTTTTGCCCTAAAAATAGATCACCCATCCGCCTGTCCCTCCCAACTCGCTGCCTGTGGTGCGGCATTGCCTGTCCCTCCCAACTCGCTGCCTGTGGTGCGGCATTGCCTGTCCCTCCCAACTCGCTGCCTGTGGTGCGGCATTGCCTGTCCCTCCCAACTCGCTGCCTGTGGTGCGGCATTGCCTGTCCCTCCCAACTCCTGCACCACAGGCAGCGAGTTGGGAGGGATGTCTATCAAAGGATAATAAAAAGGGTTTAGTTCTTCTTTTGTCCCCGCCTTGATGAATTGGCATGGAAATAAATTATTGCACAGATAATGTTCACAATCATATTGTTCAGTAAAATAGAAGTCAAATTGCATGACAATTAAAAAAAGGAACAAGGAGAGGTGGAATCCCGGAGCAAGGACACAAAAACAACCGACTGGACCACTTCAGAGATCCATAAGGCGCAATAAACTAATGAACAAACATTGGTTTTAGTGTCGCTGGAGAGCATTGAAACGCACAGAAATAATAGACAAATTCTATGGAAGCCAGGTGAAGCCACGCTTGGGGTATTTTCAGTTCGCATGTTACATAAAAAGGGACAGGCCTCATCCAAAGCGTGGGAGGATTATCATTGAAGAATTGGAAGCCTATGCCAAACATGAAAAGATGAACAGTCTGAAATGATTGCGATTCAAAGCAATTGAGAAATTACTTGAGTGTCCGCTGAGGTGCTGCATGAAATGACTATTCAAATAGTAGAACTGGAGGAATGGGTTTGCAGTCAAGAGAGAATGAGTATTTCTTCTTTTGTCCCAGCCATCCCTAGGACAATGGGAATAACGCGGACATATCGAATCCCTCTTCCATTGCAGGCTTGTAAGGCTGCTGAAAGCTGAACTGTCTGAAAAACAAGTGGTGTACCGACTTCAATAGTTTCACACTCAACGTGGTTCAACGCACGGTTGAAGGGTGCAGGTTTATTAGCTGGATATCAGTATCGGGAAGCATGTGGAAGTGACAACTGGATTTGTGACAGAATGGAATCTGGTCAAAGGAATGCTCAGGAACGTTAGTTAGGATTACTATTTCTAAAAATGCCTTTCTAAATGAACTTCCTTCTTTCTTTCTGCAACTGGGATTAGGGATGCTCCATCCTTTCACACTAGTGGGGTTTCCGGTGCACCGGAAGCGCTCCCATTTTGCCGACGGTGTGGGTCGGCCAACTTTAGCCGGCTGGCGGGACGGGGAATCCTGCTGCCGGCTCGGATGCAGCTTACCAGAAAAATCGATGCAGCGGGACAGAGAACACGGCCCGCTTGGGAACCGGCCGTTTGCGCCTTTCTCAGCCGCGGTGTGGGGTGGCTACAATGGAAAATCTCAGTGACTGGCGGTGGGACCAGAGAATCCTCCAGCGAACGGCGCGAAACACGTGTCTGGGGAAGAGGAAAATCCCCTGTGGTAGTAACAAGGATGAAAATCTGTAAAATGTATCTGTACCAAATATGGTTCGACCAATCAAGTTGCGTTTTTAACTCAAGGACATTTCATTAAATAGCAGAAAAATAATACGGATCAATTTTGAGTTAATCAATACCTGTAGCTTTTAGACATGCCCCTTCAATCCAACGGGCACTGCACATATATGTATGCCGATGTGGCGATTCCAAATGCTGATTTAAAACAATATCTGTTACATTAAATCTCAGATGTCGTTGGGTCTTCTTCGAAGATTAATTGCAATTCCACCACGTGATCTTTCTCTTAAACCTGGTTTTAACTCTGCTCCACACTATCCCGGGAAAGCTTTGTATTGTCACTGTTGGAAAACTATTCACCTTCCCCTTGGTCACCGAGAGGAGCAAAGACGACCAGGTCATTAAGGCAAGAGACAATTCCATTGTTATAGATTGGACAACATTCCCAAAGGCAGGTCCCAGCCTTGCGCTCAATCGATAGAGAAACACTTACAGTCGTTGGATGATGCATTTAATGCAGTGAAAAATGGGCTGTAGTACAAACCTTAATTTGGAATATAACGTTTCCATTGCAATACCTGACTTGCTTATCCGTAATCTGGTGGGATTGCACATCTGCAATCGGTGTTATTTCTGCCTCACTCACTGCCGTGCCTACAGTAGTCTAGCTGCTTTGTTATCGCATCAAAGACTTCTTCCGGCATTAATTAAGACCATTTTGCCCATCGTGTCTACAACGGCCCCGTGAATGAGAACCATCAAATTGTGCATATCCCCTGCCCGTTCCCTGCACATCTGTATATTGCTTCTATGTAACACCATCCAGTGGCCTCCTGAGTGCTTCGATTGAAACTGCCTCCCCCACACTTTGAGGCAGTGCACTGCAGAACCCGAACACTCTCTTTGAGAATGTTGTGTTTCAGAGTCATCTTGTCTGCGATTCGACTTTTAGTCTGTGCCCCCTCGTTCTCATTCGTTGCGTGAGCTACACCTGGGCGAAACATTGGTATTCTGGTATAACAGTAGCTGAAAGTAAGCGCGCAGGTACAGCAGGCAATAAAGAAGTCAAATGATATGTCGGCCTATACAGAGGTTCATCCCCAAGAAAAGAAAGATTATCCGGGGAGGGATTAGACAGCCATGGCTGACAAAGGAGGTCAGGAAATGTATCAACGAAAAAGAGAGATCCTATAAAGTGGCCAAAAGCACTGGGAAATCAGAAGATTGGGAAGGCTACAAAAACAAACAGAGGTTAACAAAGAGACAAATAAGGAAGGAGAGGATCAAATATGAAGGCAGGCTAGCCAGTAATATAAGAAATGATAGTAAAAGTTTCTTTCAATACATAAGAAACAAACGACAGGCTAAAGTAGACATTGGGCCAATTCAAACTGATTCCGGAAGGCTAGTGATGGGAGACGAGGAAATGGCTGGAGAACTTAATAAGTACTTTGCGTCTGTCTTCACAGTGGAAGACATGAGTAATATCCCAAAAATTATAGAGGGTCAGGGGGCTGAGTTGAGTATGGTTGCCATTACAAAAGAGATGGTGCTAAAAAAGCTAAAAGGTCTTAAAATTGACAAATCTCCTGGCCCCGATGGGCTACACCCTAGAGTTCTGAGAGAGGTGGCTGAAGAAATAGCGGAAGCGTTGGTTGAGATCTTTCAAAAATCACTGGAGTCAGGGAAAGTCCCGGACGATTGGAAGATCGCTGTTGTAACCCCCTTGTTCAAGAAAGGATCAAGACAAAAGATGGAAAATTATGGGCCAATTAGCCTAACCTCGGTTGTTGGTAAAATTCTAGAATCGATCGTTAAGGATGAGATTTCTAAATTTTTGGAAGAGCAGGGTCAGATTAGAACAAGTCAACATGGATTTAGTAAGGGGAGGTCGTGCCTGACGAACCTGTTAGAATTCTTTGAGGAGGTGACAAGTAAGTTAGACCAGGGAAACCCAGTGGATGTGGTCTATCTGGATTTCCAAAAGGCCTTTGATAAGGTGCCACACAGGAGGCTGTTGAGTAAGGTGAGGGCCCATGTTGTTAGAGGTGAGCTACTGGCATGGGTTGAGGATTGGCTGTCTGACAGAAGGCAGAGAGTTGGGATAAAAGGTTCTTTTTCGGAATGGCAGCCGGTGACCAGCGGTGTCCCACAGGGTTCAGTGTTGGGGCCACAGCTGTTCACCATATATTAATGATCTGGATGAAGGGACTGGGGGCATTCTAGCGAAGTTTGCCGATGATACGAAGTTAGGTGGTCAGGCAGGTAGTGCTGAAGAAGTGGGGAGGCTGCAGAAGGATCTAGACAGTTTGGGAGAGTGATGCAGGAAATGGCTGATGCAATTCAACGTGAGAAAATGTGAGGTCTTGCACTTTGGAAAAAATAATCCAAGCATAGACTACTTTCTAAACGGTGAGAAAATTCATAATGCCAAAGTACAAAGGGATCTGGGAGTGCTAGTCGAGGATTCCCTAAAGGTAAACATGCAGGTTGAATCTGTGATTAAGAAAGCGAATGCAATGTTGTCATTTATCTCAGTAAGAAGTCTTACAACACCAGGTTAAAGTCCAACAGGTTTGTTTCAAACACGAGCTTTCGGAGCACGGCTCCTTCTTCAGGTGAAGAGATTCACCTGAAGAAGGAGCCGTGCTCCGAAAGCTCGTGTTTGAAACAAACCTGTTGGACTTTAACCTGGTGTTGTAAGACTTCTTACTGTGCTCACCCCAGTCCAACGCCGGCATCTCCACATCATGTCATTTATCTCAAGAGGGTTGGAATATAAAAGCAGGGATGTGCTACTGAGCCTTTATAAGGCTCTGGTTAGGCCCCATTTGGAGTACTGTGTCCAGTTTTGGGCCCCACATCTCAGGAAGGACATACTGGCACTGGAGCGTGTCCAGCGGAGATTCACACGGATGATCCCTGGAATGGCGGGTCTAACATATGATGAACGGCTGAGGATCCTGGGATTGTATTCATTGGATTTTAGAAGGTTAAGGGGAGATCTAATAGAAACTTACAAGATAATACATGGCTTAGAAAGGGTGGACGCAAATAAACTGTTTCCGTTAGGCGAGGAGACGAGGACCCTTGGGCACAGCCTTAGAATTAGAGGGGGTAAATTCAGAACAGAAATGTGGAGACATTTCTTCAGCCAGAGAGTGGTGGGCCTGTGGAATTCATTGCCGCGGAGTGCAGTGGAGGCCGGGACGCTAAATGGCTTCAAGGCAGAGATAGATAAATTCTTGATGTTGCGAGAAATTAAGGGCTACGGGGAGAATGCTGGTAGGTGGAGTTGAAATGCCCATCAGCCATGATTGAATGGCGGAGTTGACTCGATGGGCCGAATGGCCTTACTTCCACTCCTATGTCTTATGGTCTTATGGCCTTTATCGTGACAGAATTTGAGTACAGGAATAGGGATGTTTTTCTGCAATTATATAGCGCATTGGTGAGGCCACACTTGGAGCATTCTGCGCTATGCTGGTGCCTTTATCTGCGGGAGAATGTTATTGCTATCGAGCGAGTCCGCAACTGTTTACTCGGGTGATTCCTGGGATGATAGAAGAGGAGGGATTAAGTTGCTTGGTATTATATTGATCGGCGTTAGGAAGAGTGACGGGGTATTATAGAAACAGAAAATGATAAAGATGAGACAGGGTAGAATCAGAATCAATGGTTCCAGTTGTAGGGCAGCCCAAACCTGGTGGACCATAGTTTGAGGCTACAGGTTTATGTCTCAGCAGAAATATATTTACCGAGAGCTTGATAACTCTATGGAATTCGCTACCAAGGGAAGTATTTGAGGCGAAAACGTTGTGTTGTTTCAAGAAGGAATTTGAAAGAGCACTGGAGACAAAAGGGATCAAACATTCTGGAAGGAAGGTGGGATTAGGACATGCCATTTATGATCAACCATGATCGTAGTGAAAGATGGACCAGGTTAAAAGGGCCGAATGTCCTCCACCTGCAGCTGTTTGATATGTATAGTTCTGTGTATAATTATCGGCTCAGTCCAGCCACATTCTCACATTGTGCACATGAGTCAAGCCCCCTCTTGGACAGTTTTCTCCAAATGACCCTCCAATCTAACCTCATAACTGACGTTTCTCATCCCTGGAACCATCCTTGTGAACCCCTTCTGCATACCCTAAACCACAGCAAATAGAATTGAACACAGTACTCCACCTGAGGTCAAACTGGTGTCTTATATCAGTTCTGCATAACTCACTTGCCCTTGTACTCTATGCCGCTCGTAATAAAGCCCAGAATACTGTACTCTAAATTATATTTTCACTCAACCTTTCCTGCTAATCTCACTGATCAGTACACTTATGCACCCAAGTCAATTTGCTCCTGCACAGCCTCAAACATTGCAGCTTATGTCGTCTGTCCATATTGTGGCAGCCTAAATACACGACTCTGCATCCCAATTGGAATTCGCCCGCCACCTATCTGGTCACGAGACTAAGTAGTCAGTGTACGTTTCTGACTCTGGTCAGTCCTCCTCCCAATTTTCAATGATTCAGTGTTCCGCCCAATTCACTTCGCTTAGAAATCATTCCCCCTGAAAAGCAACCAAGTCAGTCATGATACATAAATAAAGCAATCCTTCCAGAAACATTATTGATCTGCAACACTCTGATTTTCCAGATCACTATGTCGTCGAATGTTTGGAGTTCCCTGTTTAATTTCTCATGTCCTGACAGTCACCCATATTTTGAATGGAGGCATACCATTTTTCAGAAGTTGTAAGAGCCAACTCAGAGTAAGTTTCCCTGGACAGGGATGTTGCCCTTCTATCCCATTCATCTGTTTTCTAAATCTAATCTAAAGTACAGAGTCCTGCTAAACAGCAAAGGTTCAATCGTTTGTATACTTGCGTGGGCAGTACACTCGGATAAATCGCTGGCGTTTAAAGCAGACAAAGGCAGACAAAGAGCACGGTTCAATTCCCGAACAGGCGCCGGAATCTGGCGACTAGGGGCTTTACACAGTAACTTCATTTGAAGCCGACTTTTGACAATAAGCGATTTTGATTTAATTGCATTTCCAATGTTTCAACAGAGTCCAATAGTTGTTACTATTGTTATGCAAAGGATAAATTGGTTTTACGACGGAAACAGTGCCGAACGTCCATTCAGTTCAAAACAATTAATGTTTATATATTGTGGCCGATTCAACGAATGTATTCAACACTGAAACTGAAATTACAATTTTCACACCTCCCCGTTGAGCAGCGTAGAATGTATGCATCCAATGATTACCGACACTGAACCCTACCTTCAATACAATGAGGGGACGATTCAAGTTCGGACAGGGGAGGACGTTAAATACAGAAATTGCCTGAAAGTTAGCGGCATTTAAATTGAAAAACTACAGTACACGTTACAACGTTTGCTATGAGCTGGCCATACTGTCTTGTTGGTAGCCATGCATGTGACTTGTATTTGAAACCCCCCCCCCCCCCCCCCGTTTAACGATGCCATCATTATTTGAAGATGAAAGATGAGGGAGTGGTTGATACTGGCAATTAAATATGCATGGGAACGATAAGGCCACACAGCCGACCTCCCGCACTTGTTCCTTGCAGATATTCACTAAATGTTAGATCATTTTAAAACTAAATCTCGTTGACTACAGTCGAAACAATAGAAATACATTGAGATAAATAAACATGCCTGGCATTGACATATCCAGTTCCTGATCATTCTCAGTCACCACAACATCTTTGCTCCATGGAGAATCCGTCCAATTTCCTACAACATGTGCCTGATACCGGCAGCCATAACTTCCCAGATCATCATTTCCCGTAACGTTGACTTTGAATGTCGGAGTTCGCTGATCGCCATTCATTTGATGAGATTGTACAGGTTGCATACTCCGGTTTCTGTCCAAGTGGAATATGCCCCCGGAGTTGCGAATGTCCCCATTGCAGGAAATAAGAACAATTTCGCCGCTTGAAGAACGTCCGACATTTTTGAATTTGTTGATAGTCGGTTGAGAAAGCCGATCTGTAACAGTGTGGTATTGTGCGAAGCAAATAATACCATGAATAATAATGAAAACTAGCCAGATTTTCTTGGTACAATTAAATTTAAACTGACTTCGCATAATCTAGGGCACAAATACAAACAGCCAAGGTCAACTCGACCCGAGAACTGGCTGACTCTAAACTCGGATAAAGTTAGTTCGTCATAAGACCAGAGCAGTCTAAATACAAACAATCAGCCAAAAACTTGTCTCTTTCCGTACTTAAACAAATTTGCTCCATCTCTTAAAACATGTACCAAAAGACACGATAACGATATGAGACCCCGAGTCCTCTAATAGTCAGCAAGGTGTCGCCATTTTAATGATTATTACTTATGTTTTACTTTTGATCAAATTCCTGACCAAGCTTTATTCATGTTATCTTGATCATATAATGTATAAAAATCGTCTTATTCTTTTGTGATACTGCAGATATGGAAGGAAACCAGCAGTTTGTACTTGACTGCCTTCCCACTTCAAGTCTCAGCCATACTGCTAGCAGTTGTAGTCCGTAAATAAAGCTTAGTTTCGCTTACCTAACGAATCATGTTTGAATATTTCTATCACAGTCCAGAAGCGGGGAAAATACCAAGCCTACTCATGACAATAAGCGATTATTTTTCTTTTTTTTTTCGAATGGACTGAAATGTTTTTGTGGATAATTGGAGCTGGAGGATATGTGTTAATCGGTGAACAATCTCTCCCGTCAACCACCTTCCTAAAATGTGTAATCGAGAAAGCCCAAGGAGAACAATATAGGGTGATTAAGGTAACGATTCGCCATAGATCATTGCCAGCAGGCAATCTAAATGCAGGTAAGTTTGCTAAGCAAGAGGCCAGTTTGCTGCCCCGGTACGTCAGACTCGGTGAGGGTCTCATGTACTTCGAAAGGAACAGTTTGTTTTGAAACCCATTCGAACCCAGTCTCATCATTATTGAAGAAGTAGAAAACAAAGTTAAACATCAGGGACCTTCTAGGTATTCAAGGTGGAAGATACGTGTTGCCAAACGTAGATGGTAACTCGGTAATTAATCAATTACTTGAGGAATGGGACGTCATGGGGCAGCAAGAACTGTGGACAGAATGAAGAACTTATGTTGGAGGCATGTATTGATAAATATATAAAGCATTATATTGCAAAGTGTTTGATATGTGCCCGGAAGGACATTGATGATCATAAAGGAGAACTCAGAAGTCCAGGCGCACAGAGGTCGAATTTACCTGGTCGAATTTGCAATTTTATTTTGTGGATGAGCTTGTGCTATGTTGAGGGGTGGGAGGGAGGGGATTACAAAATATATCCGAGCAGCCATCGATGCTTTCAACAAATGGCTTGAAGCATTTCCCTCAAGAGCCAACACGGTGACAGCCGCTACACTGGAACATCATGGATTCCCCCAGTAAGAACTTCCCAAATATGTTGGATCTCATGAAGGTTCACACTTGACATGCAAACTGTCATGACCTTATTGGAAATACACAGAAACTGTCACATTGCGCCCCTCCCACAGTCAAGTGGATCGTGAAACACAGGAAGGAAATGTTGTAATCCATGAAGTAAAAGAAAATGTACATACCCGCTCATGGAAAATAGTGTGGCCTTTTCTTCTAATGCATGTATGAGTGTCTATATACAGAGTGACTGGATTTACTGCACATGACATCGTGACGTGGCGATCTATCAACCGAATAAAGACCCCAACGTGACCGATCAATCAGTCACGCACACAGCACGGATCTGATTTGTTTCAGAGGTCAGGGATCAATGGTGAGTATTTCTTGCTGCAAATAAGATGTTTAATATTTTGTCGTTCATCTTTGGTCATTAATATGTATCCAGAAAATGTAACTCGAAAGAAAATTCGGTTTTTCATCAGTCTTCAGAAGATGAGGTGAGGGAACAGAGGCTGAAGCTGCTCTGTGACATGTATCCGCAGAACACATGGTGGTTGCTGATGATTTTCATTATCCTGCGGAATGGACCAGATCATTCTCAGCGTATTCCATTATTGTTAGATATTTGAAAGTTTGATTGGTTGCAAAGATCTCTGCGGTCCTCTTTGAATTGGTCTGAAGTTTATCTGCTCTCTCCTATCTCCCGTTCTCCTCGCCACTCTCATCCTCAACTCTCTGATCCTTCTGTCCTCCACTTCCTCTGTTCTCTTACTATAGTATCGAGGTAATAATTGTGACTTTATTAAACTATTTTAACAACTTCCCCTATCTCAGTGAGACAACTGGAATAAACTGTTATCTGTTGGTTTGTAGTTCTCTTCAATAATTGCTGCCACAGCACATAGTCAGGAGCCAACAACATAAGTGACTAATGGTGCTGCACGCCCAAAGTCCTGTGTGAAATTTGAAGATCCACCTGAAACATGCACAATGAACAGAGCGTCATCACACTCATTATTCCATTAATGGGACCGTGTTTATTTCTGTACCAGCTTACATGGTGATGTTTAAGACACCACATTGAACATCGTCACTGGACAATTTGCGCTTTATGTAATTTACATTTAACATTCTTAAGCTGTTTAATTTCCGCCGGATAAAGCTGGGGAAGCCGACCCAAGCTAGTGTAAGATCTCAATATGTGCACTTCATCTGTTCTTTATTCGTCAAGGAGTTTTATTCCGGGAAACGTCTGATAAATTGGTTTGTAACTGAAGCAGTTTTGCGATCTGATTGACGTCATGATCAATGTCATGTGTAAACATCTGAAGGATATTTTTTCACTCCTTTTACCTCATGCTACTATTCAATAAATGCTAGCAGGGTTTGCACACGGTGCCATTTGCCTGAGGAATTGTTCGTGTGGTCCTGGCAACAATGTTAATCTATGTTCATGGAATGTTCGATCTGGAGATGGACTTGAAGCCGCAACATTCGTCCCTTTGCCAGAGGGCTGTAGGTTCAAGTTATACACCAGGACTTGAGCACAAAACATCCTGGATGACTGAGTTTTCCTACGAAGAGGGGGTTATTCCTCGAGTCTTATTTTTGGCATTGAGAAATGTTCCTAAACCTTTGAACTATGATGAGTGAATGGAAACAGAATGGTGAATCAGCGTTACTGATTGAAGAGAATCCCTTGAGATGCCCATTCGAGCTAACAACCACCTTTTACAGCTTCAGAAACCAGGCACGAGACTAACATTGACATCTGCAGCTCGAATTAGTTACCACTTTAAATGAAACCATCTTGCAGGCTGCAGGTTTACAGGGGAAAGTATAACTGGGATCTCGAACTTTTTCATCGTGGATTTTTTAAAAATACATTAGTTCATCGAATGAATGGATGCAAAGGGATAAGGAATGTTTAGGTGAGTCTGAGAACATTTGGCAGATTGAACATACATTAGAAAATGTGTAAACGTGTCCAAATTTGGCAGGCCAAATAGATAAACAGCATTATATTACAATGAATGCAGGTTCCGGAAGTACAGCCTGAGCTTGGTGCCATTTTCCATGAATCACAGAAGGTTAGTCCTGAGGCACAGTCAGTACTTTGGTTGGTATCTGGTATGTTTTGATTTTTAATAACGATGGTGGAATATAAACGGGGATTTTCTACAGTTCCACAACGCGCTGGCCAGATGAACACGGGAAGACGGATATAATGGGAATAGGGACGCAGATGGGAATTATGTTTCTGACAGGGGCAGCACGGTGTCGCAATGGTTAGCGTTGGTGCCTCATGGCTCCGAGGACCCAGGTTCAATCCCGGCTCTGGGTCACTGTCCGTGTGAAGTTTCCACATTCTCCCGGTGTTTGCGTGGGTTTCGCCCCACAACCGAAAGGTGGGCAGGACGTGGATAGACCACGCTAAATTGCCCCTTAATTCGAAAACAATAATTGGAAAATGTAAATTTACAAACTTAAAAATTAGAAAAACTGTGCTTCTCACGACAAAGGAACTGCGAGACGTGGTGAGCGTCATCAACCGTTTCCCTTTTACTTAGGAAGAACTTTCCGTCTCTTTATGGAAGAAAGACTATAACTGTGTTGGATAATTGCACGATTATGATTAGATGGTTGTCCAGTGGTATTGTCACTAGACTCCTAATGTCAGTTGACTTGTTAAGGTCACACCATAGCAGATAGGGACATTTAAATTCTTCTCCAAAGTCTGGAATTGAAAGCTCCTCTCAGTTATGGTGACAACGTCACTATCATTGACAGTCGGTCACGAGGTATCTGGTTTATCGGGGTACGTTAGTGAAGGAAATCTGCCAGTCTCATATGGTCTGAACTATATGTGACCCTTAGATGCTGACTTTTAACCATACTCTGAAATGTTGAAGGGATCAGTGGGAGCTCAGTGATTATCACTGCTGTTTCACAGCACCAGGGACAGGGGTTCGATTCCCGGCTCGGGTCACTGTCTGTGTCTGCACGGTCTTCCTGTGTTACATAGAACATAGAACAGTACAGCACAGAACAGGCCCTTCGGCCCTCGATGTTGTGCCGAGCCATGATCACCCTACTCAAACCCACGTAACCACCCTATACCCGTAACCCAATAACACCCCCTTAACCTTACTTTATTAGGACACTACGGGCAATTTAGCATGGCCAATCCACCTAACCCGCACATCTTTGGACTGTGGGAGGAAACCGGAGCACCCGGAGGAAACCCACGCACACACGGGGAGGACGTGCAGACTCCACACAGACAGTGACCCAGCCGGGAATCGAACCTGGGACCCTGGAGCTGTGAAGCATTTATGCTAACCACCATGCTACCGTGCTCCCCACCCATGCTACCGTGCTGCCCACCCGTGCTACCGTGCTGCCCACTTGGGCCCCGCGTGGGTTTCCTGAAGTGCACCTCGTACGTATCATATTCCCTCCCCACGTCCCACTTCTAATAAATATTGGGGAGTTTTCCGACTTCATGTTTGGTGAAACATGCAGATTTAACAAAATGGATGGCGTAACAGCCTCTCTTTCTTGTTTTACCCTTCACATAAGCTCTCCCCCTCCCACGGTGTGCTGGGGATGCAATACCCTCCCATCGTGCATGTGGTATATTTCTACCCCCCAGCAGGTTATCTGAGACATCTCACTAAACCCTCCACCCCTGCACACCCCTCCCCACCCCGCGCACCCCACGCAACCCTCCCCATTTTCTTTTTAATGCACTGCCACACAGCTGATGTACAAGGTGTGTCCCTTCCTGAACCAGTGGCTGTTAAATAAATCCTTTCCCCGTGTAGCTAGTATTTCACAAACCTCTCCAGATGAACATACAAATGTGCTGTCTACACCGCTCAATGTCACAACCCCAGTTCTGCTGCACTTTCTGCATCTTACACTTTCCAGCGATTGACCTCATGTGTTCACACTCCTTTGTGCTACATCTAACCGATAACCACTGCGCCACATGCCGCCTCGTCCATGTATTTGGAAAGGTACTGCTGAATCCAGGATTGTCAGCACGGAGTTTTGACGAGTAAGTTTTGCCTCGCAAGATTGATTGCATTCTTTGAGAAGGTAGCTAATTACATAGAGCAAGGTAGAGTCGTGTACATGGATATTAGTAAGGCATTTGATAAGGTGCCCCAGAGTCGGCTCATGCATAAAGTAATGAGACATGGCATAGAGGGAAATTTAGCCGATTGGATCAGTATCTGGTTGTCACATCGAACACAGAGGTTGACGGTAGATAGTAAATTGTCATCTTGGAGCCCAGTCACCAGCGGTGTACCACAGGGATCAGTGCTGGGTCCTCTGCTATTTGTGACTTTCTATCAATGACTTGGATGATGGATTTGAAGGTAGGATTCGTAAATTTGCTGATGACACAAAAAATGGTGGAGTAGTGGATAATGTGAAGGGCTGTTGTAGGCTGCAAAGAGAAATGGATAGGATGCAGATCAGGGCTGAAAAGTGGCAGATGAAGTTGAACAATGATAAGTGTGAGGTGATTAATTTTGGTCGGACAAATTTGATTACGGATTACAGGGTTAACGGCAGGGTTCTGAAGAATGTCGAGGAGCAGAGATATCTCGGAGTTCATGTCCATAGATCTCTGAAAGCTGCCACCCAAGTGAATAGAGCAGTGAAGAAAGCCTAAGTGCGTTAGCATTGATTGACAGGGGGATTGAGTTTAAGAGCCGTGAGGTGATGCTGCAACTGTACAAGACCTTGGTTAGACCACATTTGGAGAATTGTGTGTAGTTCTGGTCACCTCATTAAAGGAAGGATGTGCAAGAATTGGA
The DNA here is from genome assembly GCF_902713615.1 of Scyliorhinus canicula. Lineage (NCBI taxonomy): Eukaryota > Metazoa > Chordata > Chondrichthyes > Carcharhiniformes > Scyliorhinidae > Scyliorhinus > Scyliorhinus canicula. The sequence continues at coordinate 40,188 of NW_024055519.1, forward strand.
AAGGGTGCAAAGGAGGTTTACCAGGATGAAGCATGGATTGGATGATAGGTCTTATGAGGAAAGTTGAGGGAGCTAAGGTTTTTCTCATTGGAGGGAAGGAGATTGAGTGGTGACTTAATTGATGTGTATCGAGAGGCATATATGGAGTGGACGTTCAGCGACATTTCCTCGGGCGGGTGCCGCTGTTACAAGGGGGAATATCTATAAGATTCATGGTGGAAGATATAGGAAGTATGTCAGATGTAGGATCTTCATTCAGCGAGTGGGTGGGGAGTGGAACGCACTCCCAGATATGGTAGTGGAGTCAGGCACTTTAGGAACTTTCAAGCAGTTATTGAATCAGCATATGGAGTGCACTAGAATGATTGGGAGTAGGTTGATTTGATCTTAGTTTCAGACTAGGTCGGCACAACGTTGGGCAAAGGGCCTGTACTGTGCTGTACAGTTCTATGTCCTATGTTCGATGTTCTATTGTCAACCCCTTCTTTCTGCACCTTGTATTTACAATCCACAAAATGATTCACCTCCATTCAATGCTTGTTCATCCTAAATACAATCCTTGCTGAAGTTTCACTGACAAATCACAGATTGGCCTTGTTCTGTGTGTGCGACTCATCTTCTGCTGGTGTGGGGACATCTCCGCCATTCGCTCTGGCACTAGATTGAGAGGATACACGGATGTCTGCTGTGGCAGCGAGATCACTGCCGCCCTCATTTACAGATGAGTGCACGTTCCCGGTCTGTGTGTGTTTTAAAAGCCTCTCGTTCTGTGGACGGCAGACTCCTTATATCACAATTTACCTGTGACATCTCAGCCATCTGGTGCATCAGAAAATTCAGACAGTACCTATACTGACATCCCCCGAACTATTCAAAGTTCCTGGCGATGGTGGGGCTCGGGTCAATGGGTAGGATTTCACCGCCATCTATACTCGAATATTTGAGCGCAGGCGAGGGAGATTGCTGACATCAGAATACGAAGGTTCTATAAGTCACGCTATACACCAATAAGTAAAGATAGCAACGCTACCAGAGCATGATGTGTCTCGGGGCTCTGTTACCCTAATCAGTGTTCGCCAACCCTTCAGCTAAAAGTGGTGCCAAGGACGTCCGCCCCGTCCTCGTTGTAGCAGACCCTGCCCTTCATTATCGTTGTAGGGACATAACACATTCCTTCACTTTTCCCATAGCTGTCACGATAGGAGCAACACGTTTCGCTGTTCAGCGATATCCACCAATCAGCAAATCTCTCTGACACCAGAGTGATAGGATCCACCGTGCTAATGTTGCCACAGTGACAGTGCCCCCCCCCCCACCCTCCGCTTTGCCCCATGGGTACGTACGTTCCGCTGTATACCAAAGACACCGATGGAAAACTGAAACAAGTCATTCATTATTCCAAATTGTCAATCATTCATTTCAGTACATCTCTGAATGCATCGAAAAATCGAAACAAACGGATATTTCAGTACATACACCAACTGCTTTCTCAAAATAGATTGGGTCACGGCATAAATACAAGTGTTTGTACAGCAGCTCAGGAGCTGCAACATGAAGCCAATTTCCCGAACAACAGAACTCATCAATGCAGAATCATCTAACAAATAAAACGTCCGATTCCATATAGAATACACCATGAAAACTGTCCATAACAAGATGAAGTTCAACGAGATAACGAACATAAATATTATTGATTTTCTTCGACTCTCCATCTCTGGGTCTCTGGAACTCTTCGCAGCATTGTTTGCCCGAAGTCGGATGCGGGCTTTACTGCTCACCACTATGTGTCTGATGGTTGCAACATTAAGCAACAGAATCAGGCCGAATGGGACACAAGGGGTCACAATGTGATGCAAAAACTCGACGGCGATCCAAACAGGAGATATTTGAGTCGTGAAAGTTAGAATGCAAAAGCTGGGTTTGTTACTAATCAAGTACTCGTCTGACAACATGAAGTACCAAAAAATATTTTTAAAACAGCTCAGTACAGCCACTGTTCCGATAACGACAGCAGCCGCCTTCTCAGTGCAATATTTATAGCTCAGCTTCTGACAACAAATGGCCACAAATCGATCAAAGGTGAAAGACACAGTGAACCAGACAGTACAATCTGTAGCTGCATAAAGAAAGGCCGCATGGATATTACACACACGAAGAGGCCACAGAAAATAAAACTGTTCCCAGTAAACAATGGGGATGTGTCTGAATATTAGATCGATAATAATGACCAGTAGATCGGCTGCTGCCATGGCCAGCAGGTAGCGAGTGACACATCTGGAGAGTCCACAATTCCGAAGTGTCAGGGTCAAAATCGTAGCTACATTAGCTGTAGGGAAGCAAAATAAACAGTGAACTTCTGCATCTGGATGGAGAGAAAAAGTTTAGTTTGACACAATGATTATTGGTCGGTTTCAAATATTAGGTCAGTACATTATACAATGGTCGTTACTGTCCTTTCACAGCTCCAGCCTTAGGTTCGATTCCCGGCTTGGGTCACTGTCTGTGCAGAGTTTTGACATTCTCTCCGTGTCAGCGTGTTTTTTTTCTCTGGGATCTCACTTTACCTCACACAGTCCAAAGATTTTCAGGTTAGGTGTATTGGCCATTTTAAATTGACCATCATGTCCAAAATGGTTTGATGGGGTTACTGAGTTACGGGGATGGGGTGAACGCGTGAGCCTCGGTAGCGTCCTCTTTCCAAGGCCTGTGCAGACTCGATCGGCTGAATGGCCTCCGTCTGCACAGTAAATTCTATGGCAGTATGAAATATGTCAACAAAACCTGTAACATTATTAGATGATTGCTTTGTAAAGGACACAGACTCTATTGGCTGATGGGAATTCTTTATGACGAAAACCTCGACGTTTTGTAGTGGAGTATAAAGAAAATAGGACAGTGATTAAGAGGGAAATTAGGAGGGCGGGGAAGGACCATGGAATCTCCTAGACAGGAAGACTAAGGTGAATCCCAAAGCATCTTATTCGTACGTTAAAAAAAGAGTGAGACCAGAGATAGGATTGGACCGGTTAAGGTGAGTGGGGGTATCTGTATGTTGAACGACAGAACATGAAGGGTACTAAGTGAATACGTTTCATCAGTGTTCGCCAAGAAAAGGACTTTGTGGACGCCAATAGCGTCTGTGTCCTTTGGAAGTTGGTTCTTGCGTAAGGTGTGTGGATAGTCTGTGTCATGGTGAAATCAAAAGGGAGGAAGTATTGGGCCTTTTAAAATAGATTAAAGTAGGTACGTTTCCTTTGCCAGATGGGTTTACCCCAGAATACTGAGGGAAGCAAGAGAGCAAATAGCTAGGGCCTTAACGGACATATTTGTGTCCGCATTGGCCACAGGTGAGATGCCACAGGACTGGACAATAACTGACGTGGTACAGCTGTTTTAAAAAGGCAGCAGCGATAATCCAGGAAATTATACGGCGTTGAGCCTCGAGTCGGCAGTAGGTAAATTATTGTACAGTATTGTCAGGGACAGGATTGGTCCACATTTAGAAAGACATGGGCTCATTTGCGATAAACAGCATGGTTTTGTGAAGGACAGGTCGTGCCTCACTAACCTGATTGAGTATTTTTGAGGAGGTGATAAAGATGATTTATCAGTGGCGGGTGGTGGATGTTGTTTTATGGATTTCAGTAAAGCCTTTGACAAAGGACAGCACGGTGGCACAGTGATTACAGCCTCATGATGTCGAGGTGCCAGGTTCAATCTCGGCTCTGGGCCACTGTCTGTGTGGAGTTCGGACATGCTTCCCGTGTTTGCGTGGGGTTTGCCCCAAAACGAAAACATGTGCAGTGTAGTTTGATTGGCCATGCTAAATTGCGTCTTAATTGGAAATAATGAATTGTATATTTTAAATTTATTTTTAAAAACATTTGACCAAGTACCTCATGGCAGACTGGTACAAAATGTGAAGTCAACCGGGACCTGAGGTGAGGTGATAGGATGGATACAGAACTGGCTCGGCAATGGATGGCAGAGTGCAGCAGTGAAAAGTTTTCTGTCTGAATGGAAGGCAATGACCCACGGTGTTCCACAGGGAACTGTGCTGGGGCCTCTATAATTTGGAGTATATGTGGACGATTTGGACGAAAATGTAGCTGGTTTGATTAGTAAATTTGTGGATGACACGGAGTTTGGTGAAGTGGCAGGTAGTGCTGAGGATTGTCAGAGGATACAGCAGGACATATATAGATTGGGGACTTGGATCGGGAAATGTTAAATGGATTTTAACCAGGATCAATGCGAATTACTGCATTTTGGTAGATCTAACAGAGAGGAAATATGCAGTAAATGGCAAAACTTTGGAATATAAAAGACAGACAGAGAGCGCACACAGTAAGCGAGCACTTTTCCAGGAGACACATCCGGAGTGAGACTCATACAGAGTGAGAGATTTAAACTTGGTAATTTGGTGCAGTGAGGTAAATCAGCAAAGGTAAGTGGAAAATCTAATTCTGCTGTTTTTCAGTTAAAAGTGCAGTGTGGAGCTTAGTGTCTGATTGGTTGAAGCTGCCCCACCCTAATTGCTGAGAGGCAGTTATCTGTCAATCACCTGAGGCCTGTTGAGGCCTGTTTAGGGGCACATTGTATTATTCTCTTTGAAGGTAAGGTTTTTTTTGAGTCATCGGTTAGCTGAGGTCTGTATAAAAGACAGACAGAGAGCGCACACAGTAAGCGAGCACTTTTCCAGGAGACACATCCGGAGTGAGACTCATACAGAGTGAGAGATTTAAACTTGGTAATTTGGTGCAGTGAGGTGAATCAGCAAAGGTAAGTGGAAAATCTAATTCTGCTGTTTTTCAGTTAAAAGTGCAATGTGGAGCTTAGTGTCTGATTGGTTGAAGCTGCCCCCATCCTAATTGCTGAGAGGCAGTTATCTGTCAATCACCTGAGGCCTGTTGAGGCCTGTTTAGGGGCACATTGTATTATTCTCTTTGAAGGTAAGGTTTTTTTTGAGTCATCGGTTAGCTGAGGTCTGTATAAAAGACAGACAGAGAGCGCACACAGTAAGCGAGCACTTTTCCAGGATACACATCCGGAGTGAGACTCATACAGAGTGAGAGATTTAAACTTGGTAATTTGGTGCAGTGAGGTAATTCGGTGCAGAGTGTGAGGAGGTGCTCTTTAAACCTGGTAAGTGACTGGTAAGTAGTCTCTCTTTTTCTTTTCATTGTCTAATTTATTTATTTTTATTTTGAAATTCTAGTTGTTTAAGTTTAGCAAGGGTTTAAGACATGGCAGGAGATCCCAGACCCGTGTCATGCTCCTCGTGTGCGATGTGGGAGCTCAGGGACACGTCCACTGTCCCTGGCTCCTTCACGTGCAAGAGGTGTGTTCAGTTGCAGCTCTTGTTAGACCGCAGACGGCTCTGGAGCTGCGGATGGACTCACTTTGGAGCATCCGCGATGCTGAGGAGGTCGTGGATAGCACGTTTAGCGAGGTGGTCACACCGCAGGTGAAGGTTACTGAGGGAGATAGAAAATGGGTGACCAAAAGAAAGAGCAAGAGTAGGAAGGCAGTGCAGGTGTCCCCTGCGGTCATCTCCCTGCAAAACAGATATACCGCTTTGGATACTGTTGAGGGAGATGGCTTACCAGGGGAAGGCAGCAGCAGCCAGGTTCATGGCACCGTGGCTGGCTCTGCTGCACAGCAGGGCAGGAAGAAAAATGGCAGGGCTATAGTGATAGGGGACTCGATCGTAAGGGGAATAGACAGGCGGTTCTGTGGACGCAATCGAGACTCTAGGATGGTAAGTTTGCGTCCCTGGTGCAAGGGTCAAGGATGTCTCGGAGCGGCTGCAGGACATTCTGGGGAGGGAGGGTGAACAGCCAGCTGTCGTGGTGCACATAGGCACCAACGATATAGGTAAAAAACGGGATGAGGTCCTACAAGCGGAATTCAGGGAGTTAGGAGTTAAACTCAAAAGTAGGACCTCAAAGGTAGTAATCTCAGGATTGCTACCAGTGCCACGAGCTAGTCAGAGTAGGAATTTCAGGATAGATAGGATGAATGCGTGGCTTGAGAGATGGTGCAAGAGGGAGGGATTCAAATTCCTGGGGCATTGGGACCGGTTCTGGGGGAGGTTGGACCAGTACAAACCGGACGGTCTGCACTTGGGCAGGACTGGAACCGATGTCCTAGGGGGGTGTTTTCTAGAGCTGTGGGGGAGGGTTTAAACTAATGTGGCAGGGGGATGGGAACCAATGCTGGAAGTTGGAAGGTAGTAAAACAGGGACAGAAACAAAAGGAAGTAAGGGGAAAAGTGCAAGGCAGAGAAGACATAGTCAGAAATCCATAAGGGCGACAGTACAAGGTACAGTGACTGAGGGGAGCACAGTGAATAGGCCCAGTAATAACAAAAGGAATAAAACTGGAGATGTTAAGATTCAAAACAGAGGTAAAAAAACCAACATAAGTGTACTTTACCTGAATGCTCGTAGTATTCCGAATAAAGTAAATGAGTTGGTGGCACAAATCATCGTAAATGACTATGATTTAGTGGCCATTACTGAAACATGGTTAAAGGATGGTCACGACTGGGAGTTAAATATCCGAGGGTATCAAACTATTCGGAAGGACAGAGTGGATGGTAAGGGAGGTGGTGTTGCTCTGTTATTTAAGGATGACATCCGGGCAATAGTAAGGGATGACATCGGTGCTATGGAGGCTAAGGTTGAATCCATTTGGGTGGAAATCAGGAATAGTAAGGCGAAAAAGTCACTGATAGGAGTAGTCTATCGGCCACCAAATAGTAACGAGATGGTGGGGCAGGCAATAAACAAAGAAATAACTGATGCATGTAGAAATGGTACAGCAGTTATCATGGGGGATTTTAATCTACATGTCGATTGGTTTAACCAGGTCGGTCAAGGCAACCGTGAGGAGGAGTTTATAGAATGTATCCGCGATAGTTTCCTAGAACAGTATGTAATGGAACCTACGAGGGAACAAGCGGTCCTAGATCTTGTCCTGTGTAATGAGACAGGATTGATTCATGATCTCATAGTTAGGGATCCTCTCGGAAGGAGCGATCACAATATGGTGGAATTTAAAATACAGATGGAGGGTGAGAAAGTAAAATCAAATACTAGTGTTTTGTGTTTAAACAAAGGAGATTACAAGGGGATGAGAGAAGAACTAGCTAAGGTAGACTGGGAGCTAAGACTTTATGGTGGAACAGTTGAGGAACAGTGGAGAACCTTCCAAGCGATTTTTCACAGTGCTCAGCAAAGGTTTATACCAATAAAAAGGAAGGCCGGTAGAAAGAGGGAAAATCGACCGTGGATCTCTAAGGAAATAAGGGAGAGTATCAAATTGAAGGAAAAAGCATATAAAGTGGCAAAGAGTGCTGGGAGATTAGAGGACTGGGAAATCTTTAGGGGGCAACAGAAAGCTACTAAAAAAGCTATAAAGAAGAGTAAGATAGAGTATGAGAGTAAACTTGCTCAGAATATAAAAACAGACAGTAAAAGTTTTTACAAATATATAAGACAAAAAAGAGTGGCTAAGGTAAATATTGGTCCTTTAGAGGATGAGAAGGGAGTTTTAATAATGGGAAATGAGGAAATGGCTGAGGAACTGAACAGGTTTTTTGGGTCGGTCTTCACAGTGGAAGACACAAATAACATGCCAGCGACTGATAGAAATGAGGCTATGACAGGTGAGGACCTTGAGAGGATTGTTATCACTAAGGAGGGAGTGATGGGCAAGCTAATGGGGCTAAAGGTAGACAAGTCTCCTGGCCCTGATGGAATGCATCCCAGAGTGCTAAAAGAGATAGCTAGGGAAATTGCAGATGCACTAGTGATAATTTACCGAAATTCACTAGACTCTGGGGTGGTCCCGGTGGATTGGAAATTAGCAAACGTGACGCCACTGTTTAAAAAAGGAGGTAGGCAGAAAGCAGGAAATTATAGGCCAGTGAGTTTAACTTCGGTAATAGGGAAGATGCTGGAATCTATCATCAAGGAAGAAATTGCGAGGCATCTGGATAGAAATTGCCCCATTGGGCAGACGCAGCATGGGTTCGTTAAAGGCAGGTCATGCCTAACTAATTTAGTGGAATTTTTTGAGGACATTACCAGTGCAGTAGATAACGGGGAGCCGATGGATGTGGTATATCCGGATTTCCAGAAAGCCTTTGACAAGGTGCCACACAAAAGGTTGCTGCAAGAGATAAAGATGCATGGCATTAAGGGTAAAGTAGTAGCATGGATAGAGGATTGGTTAATTAATAGAAAGCAAAGAGTTGGGATAAATGGGTGTTTCTCTGGTTGGCAATCAGTAGCTAGTGGTGTCCCTCAGGGATCCGTGTTGGGCCCACAATTGTTCACAATTTACATTGATGATTTGGAGATGGGGACCAAGGGCAATGTGTCCAAGTTTGCAGATGACACTAAGATGAGTGGTAAAGCGAAAATGCAGAGGATACTGGAAGTCTGCAGAGGGATTTGGATAGGTTAAGTGAATGGGCTCGGGTCTGGCAGATGGAATACAATGTTGACAAATGTGAGGTTATCCATTTTGGTAGGAATAACAGCAAACGGGATTATTATTTAAACGATAAAATATTAAAGCATGCCGCTGTTCAGAGAGACTTGGGTGTGCTAGTGCATGAGTCACAGAAGGTTGGTTTACAAGTGCAACAGGTGATTAAGAAGGCAAATGGAATTTTGTCCTTCATTGCTAGAGGGATGGAGTTTAAGACTAGGGAGGTTATGTTGCAATTGTATAAGGTGTTAGTGCGGCCACACCTGGAGTATTGTGTTCAGTTCTGGTCTCCTTACTTGAGAAAGGACGTACTGGCACTGGAGGGTGTGCAGAGGAGATTCACTAGGTTAATCCCAGAGCTGAAGGGGTTGGATTATGAGGAGAGGTTGAGTAGTCTGGGACTGTACTCGTTGGAATTTAGAAGGATGAGGGGGGATCTTATAGAAACATTTAAAATTATGAAGGGAATAGATAGGATAGATGCGGGCAGGTTGTTTCCACTGGCGGGTGACAGCAGAACTAGGGGGCATAGCCTCAAAGTAAGGGGAAGTAGATTTAGGACTGAGTTTAGGAGGAACTTCTTCACCCAAAGGGTTGTGAATCTATGGAATTCCTTGCCCAGTGAAGCAGTTGAGGCTCCTTCATTACATGTTTTTAAGGTAAAGATAGATAGTTTTTTGAAGAATAAAGGGATTAAGGGTTATGGTGTTCGGGCCGGAAAGTGGAGCTGAGTCCACAAAAGATCAGCCATAATCTAATTGAATGGCGGAGCAGGCTCGAGGGGCCAGATGGCCTACTCCTGCTCCTAGTTCTTATGTTCTTATATAGAAAGTCAGCGAGATCTGAGCATATAGAACATAGAACATAGAACGATACAGCACAGTACAGGCCCTTCGGCCCACGATGTTGCACCGACATGGGAAGTAAAAAACTAAAGGCCATCTAACCTATACTATGCCATTATCATCCATATGCTTATCCAATAAACTTTTAAACGCCCTCAATGTTGGCGAGTTCACTACTGTTGCAGATAGGGCATTCCACGGCCTCACCACTCTTTGCGTAAAAAACCTACCTCTGACCTCTGTCCTATATCTATTACCCCTCAATTTAAGGCTATGCCCCCTTGTGCTAGCCACCTCCATCCGCGGGAGAAGACTCCCACTGTCCACCCTATCTAACCCTCTGATCATTTTGTATGCCTCTATTAAGTCACCTCTTAACCTTCTTCTCTCTAATGAAAACAACCTCAAGTCCATCAGCCTTTCCTCATAAGATTTTCCCTCCATACCAGGCAACATCCTGGTAAATCGCCTCTGCACCCGTTCCAAAGCTTCCACGTCCTTCCTATAATGAGGCGACCAGAACTGTACGCAATACTCCAAATGTGACCGTAACAGAGTTTTGTACAGCTGCAACATGACCTCATGGCTCCGGAACTCAATCCCTCTACCAATAAAGGCCAACACACCATAGGCCTTCTTCACAACGCTATCAACCTGGATGGCAACTTTCAGGGATCTATGTACATGGACACCAAGATCCCTCTGCTCATCCACACTACCAAGAATTTTACCATGAGCCAAATATTCCGCATTGCTGTTATTCTTTCCAAAGTGAATCACCTATCACTTCTCGACATTAAACCCCATTTGCCACCTCTCAGCCCAGCTCTGCGGCTTATCTATGTCCCTCTGTAACCTGCAATATCTTCCACATTGTCTACAAATCCACCGACCTTAGTGTCGTCTGCAAATTTACTCACACAACCTTCTGTGCCCTCCTCTAGGTCATTTATAAAAATGACAAACAGCAACGGCCCCAGAACAGATCCTTGTGGTACGCCACTCGTAACTGAACTCCATTCTGAACATTTGCCATCAACTACCACCCTCTGTCTTCTTTCAACTAGCCAATTTCTGATCCACATCTCTAAATCACCCTCAATCCCCAGCCTCCGTATTTTCTGCAATAGCCGACCGTGGGGAACCTTATCAAACGCTTTACTGAAATCCATATACACCACATCAACTGCTCTAACCTCGTCTACCTGTTCAGTCACCTTCTCAAAGAACTCGATAAGGTTTGTTAGGCATGACCTACCCTTCATAAAACCATGCTGACTATCCCTAATCATATTATTCCTATCTAGATGATTATAACTCGTATCTCTTATAATCCTCTCAAAGACTTTACCCACAACAGACGTGAGGGTTACCGGCCTATAGTTACCGGGGTTATCTCTACTCCGCTTCTTGAACAAAGGGGGCACATTTGCTATCCTCCAGTCCTCTGGCACTATTCCTGTAGCCAATGATGACATAAAAATCAAAGCCAAAGGCTCAGCAATCTCTTCCCTGGCTTCCCAGAGAATCCTAGGATAAATCCCATCAGGCCCCGGGGACTTATTTATTTTCACCATGTCCAGAATTGCCAACACTTCTTCCCTACGCACCTCAATGCCATCTATTCTAATAGCCTGGGTCTCAGAATTCTCCTCCAGAATATTATCTTTTTCCTGAGTGAATACTGACGAAAATTATTCATTTAGTATCTCGCTTATCTCCTCAGCCTCCACAAACAACTTCCCACCACTGTCCTTGACTGGCCCTACTCTTACCCTTGTCATTCTTTTCTTCCTGACATACCTATAGAAAGCTTTTCGGTTTTCCTTGATCCTACCTGCCAAAGACTTCTCATGTCCCCTCCTTGCTTGTCTTAGCTCTCTCTTTTGATCCTTCCTCGCTTCCTTGTAACTATCAAGCGCCCCAACTGAAACTTCACGCCTCATCTTCACATAGGCCTCCTTCTTCCTCTTAACAAGAGATTCCACTTCTTTGGTAAACCACGGTCCCCTCGCTCTACCCCTTCCTCCCTGCCTGACTGGTACGTACTTATCAAGAACACGCAATAGCTGTTCCTTGAACAAGCTCCACATATCCAGTGTGCCTACTTCTCCAACCTACACATCCTAAGTCATGTCTAATGGCTTCATAATTGCCCTTCCACCAGCTATAACTCTTTCCCTGCGGGGTATACTTATCCGTTTGCATCACTAACGTAAAGGTCACCGAATTGTAGTCACTGTCTCCAAAGTGCTCACCTACCTCCAGATCTAACACCTGGCCTGGTTCATTACCCAAAACCAAATCCAATGTGGCCTCGCCTTTTGTTGGCCTGTCAACATATAGTGTCAGGAAACCCCTCTGCACCCATTATACAAAGAACGACCCATCTAATGTAATCGAACTATATATTTTCCAGTCAATATTTGGAAAGTTAAAGTCTGCCATAACAACTACCCTGTTACTTTCGCTCTTTTACAGAATCAGCTTCGCCATCCTTTCCTCTACATCCCTAGAACTATTAGGTGGCCTATAGAAATCTCCCAACAGGGTGACCTCTACTTTCCTGTTCCTAACCTCAGCCCATACTACCTCGGAAGAAGAGTCCCCATCTAGCATCCTTTCCGCCACCGTAATACTGTCTTTGCCTAGCAGCGCCACACCTCCTCCCCCCCCTTTCCCTCCCTCTGAGCTTACTAAAACACCTAAACCCCGGAACCTGCAACAACCATTCCTGTCCCTGCTCTATCCATGTCTCTGAAATGGCCACAACATCGAAGTCCCAGTACCAACCCATGCTGCCAGTTCCCCTACCTTATTTCGTATACTACTGGCATTGAAGTAGACACACTTCAAACTACCTACCTGAACACTGGCACCCTCCTGCGAAGTCACATCTGTGCTCCTGACCTCAGGTTCCCATGCCCCTGCTGAATTAGTTTAAACCACCCCCCCCCCCAAAGAGCACTAATAAATCTCCCCCCACAGATCTTTGAAAGTGGTAACACAAGTGGACAGCGTAGTGAAGAAGAATGCTTGCCTTCATTGGACGTGGCATTTATTATAAGAACGAGCAAGTCCTGGATAGACCGTGGTAAGGCTGCAATTGGAGTATTGCACATAATTCTGGATGCCACATTACAGAAGGATGTGGAGGTAATGGACAGGTTTCAGAGGTTTGCCAGGATTGTTCCTGGTCGGGAGGGACTTAGCTATGCGGAGATGCTGAGAAGACTGGTTTTATTAGAAAGACGGAGATTTAGGGGTGACCTGATAGAGGTCTACAATATTATGAGTGGCATGGATAGTGTGGATGGGCAGGCACTCTTTCCCATGATGGACGGGTCAGGCAACATGGGGCATAGGTTTAAGTTCCGTGGGGCAAAGTGAAGGGTATATGTGCGAAGCAAATCTTTTAAGCAGATGGTGGCGAGTGCCTGGAATGCGTTGTCAGGGGTTGTCAGCATTCAAAAGGCAACTTGCAAAAATATGCATAGGATGCGTATAGAGGGAGAGGGCATAAGGAAGTACTGAGGGTTTTGGTAAATGCTGGTATCATGAGCGGTATAGGCTGCGAGGGCCGAACAGCCTGCTCCTGTGCCATGTTGTTCTTTGTTCGTTGTTCTAATCATTTTGAGGAGATTCATTCCAAATCATACCCATTTGTATCTGTTGGTGCTGTCGGTTCATTGACCTTACAAAGAGTGTTTCCTTTGATTCTTTTTTGTTTCCACCGACATCAAATCAGCATTCTGGCCCTTTCTACCATCAATATCATTTCTTAATAGAGACTTGATATCATATTTATCCAATACAGCAACTCCACCTCCTGTTCCATTCTGTATGTCCTGTCGGAATTCTGAGTTGCCTTGGACATTTAACTCCCTGTCCCGGTCCTGCTGCAAACATTTTTCAGTGATCCCCACCAAATCATGCCCATTTGTATTTATTTGTGCTGTCAGATCATCGACCTTATTCCGAATACTGCGTGCATTTAGGTACAAGGATTCCAAATATGTCCGACTGATTTGTCTTTCACTTGACAGATTTTAATGCGCACTGTGCATTTACCACATTCTGGCGTCCTTCATTAATCACTGGTAACAATGTGCCTCATCCACAACTTTCGCTCCCCCAGTAACATTACATTTTTCCCGTGTCCTTCTGACCTCACTGCAGATTGGCTAACCCTGATTGTTTATTCTAGTAATCTCTAACTTCTCCTTACATGCTAACCTGCTGTTCTGGTTCCCATTTAGCATTATCCATCTTGTAGTTTTACCCATTCCCGCTATTTGCTTGTTTAAAGTCATTGTGGCCGCCCTATTTTCTCCTTGCTGCTGAAACAATATTCCCAGCCCAATTCAGGTGGAAGCCATCCCAACGGAACATATCCATTTTGTCGACATACTGATGCCAGTTCCGCATGGAATGGAATCTACATTTCCTGCACCATCCTTTTACCCGCGTGTTTACATCACTAATTGTCTCATTCCTAGGCCAATGTGCAGATGCCTAGGGTATAATCCAGAGATTATAACCCTTGAGGACCTGTTCGTTAATTTTGTTCTTAGTTCCTGATAATACACAAACTGTTTCTCTTTCTTCGTCTTTACTATGTTGTCCGTCCCAATGCGGGCCACATAAACTGGATCCACCCCTCCGACTCCAAAATAGTTTCACGCCAGTTAGATATCTCTCTCACCCTGGCAGCTAGCAGCCAACATACAGTGTGGCAGTCTTGGTCCTTCTAATAATGTATGCGCTTTGTCTCCCTAATCATTGAATCCCCTACTGCTACCATTTTATTTGGCTTCCCTGCTTGAATGGCGTCCTGTACCACGGCACAGTGGTCATCTAACTCAGCCTCCCGACAATTCTATTCCCCATCAACAATAGAGCAAGTACCTGTTGGACAAGGTCAAGAGCTGCGGCATCTCCAGGCCTGAAGTTAGGAATTCTCGACATGTCTCAATAGCAGCCACCAGCTCCTGTCTGCCCCTGACCACTGGCTGAATTCAAGGTAGTGTGACCAAGTGGTGTGACTGCCTCCTGGAACACAGAGTCTGGATACCACTCCTCCCTGATCAGTCGCAACCCCTGAAGCTCAGAATCCAACTCATCAAATCTGAGCCGGAGTTCCTCGAGCAACCAACACTTACTACAGATATGGTCACTAGGAACCACAATGGGGTCCATCATCTCTCAGATCATGGCGGAAGAACACACCACGCGCCCCTCAATCTCTCGTTTTTTAAATTACATTTTAATGTTTTGAACTGTTATAACATTTTTAATGTTCGGCCAGTATCTCAGTAGGAACACAATTTATAGCAAAAATTTCAAATGGATTTTCAAATTTGACCAGATTCTTTATTGCCAAGAAAATCACAGCGTCCTGTGATGACACACTTCATCCCCCCCACCCCCCCACCCCCCCCCCCCCCCCGCCCCCACGCCCCACCCACCAAGTCGGAGCATGGTGTGAATGAATCATGAAAGCAGTTTACATTCCCAGGGTCTGCTCGATAATCTCCGGCTCAGCTCTGCGTTCGATATTTCCGTTTCACCGTCTCCCAGTTTCAACTCCGTCTTTTCCACCCAACTCTACAGCATTGTCCTGCCAAGTGGCATTCACAGTGAAGGCAAACAATACTGAGTGTCTTCCCTGTTTATCGGCCTCAATATCCAATTCTCTTAAAACAGGATTACTCTAGTTACACAGTCCAACAGATACAGTTGAGTGTAACTCAGCTGCATCCTGTTTCAGGAATACAACTCGCCAAACGAATAGCTTTCAATTACCCGATTTGAGGGCTAATATAGCTTTCAATTGAAGATCAGTTTTATCACTGGTTACCCCCTTATAATCCGCTAGAACTCACAACTTGAACTAGCTGTTTTATACCCAGCCCTAAAGCACTCTCGTTCAGCCACGGAAGACTCTCAGTGCAGGCTCCTGGTGACAGAGAGGGCGGAGATTGCGACAGATATATAAGTAAATTAATTTAAAAAGGGAATGGAACAGCCATCAATGGATAGATGTTGCAGAAATTTTTTTAAAACGCTGCGCAGCGCGAAAGGAAATATATGTGCGTCTGCTTGCATCAGAATAAAGCCTAACAACAACAGGTTACATTCTAACAGGTTGTTTCCAATCACTGTATTTTGCAGCTGAAGAAGGACCAAAGGAAGGAGCTGCGCTCCGAAAGCTGTTGGACTTTACCCTGGTTTTTTCAGATTTCTAACTGTGCCCACTCCTGTCCAACGACGGCATCTCCACATCATGCATAAGCATGGTTGTTGAACTAATGTTCTGTGATTTACAATTGAGAAGACAGAGACATGGATTTTCTGTTCGCTACAGAGTTTGTGAAATGTTTGGCTCATGGCTTTGGAGTTCTCGAGCCCTACTTTAACGAATACATATTTTGAGTGTATTTGAAGGGGTTTCGAAGGCAGAATTAGGGAAGTGATATTTTGGAGGTGATATAAGACAGATTTGGCACAGGAGATGATGACGGTTCGGAACTCCACTCAATGTGAAAGCAATTGCAGAGATTGTGAACTATCTTTTTTGAGGCTCAGACATTGGACAGATCAGTGAAAATACATTAATGGAGAGGTAAAGGCGTTTCAGATTGAACTTCACAAAATGCATTTTCACATCCAAACATAAATGATAACAAAATATCGTGGTTAACAATTAATTGTAAAATTAATAGATAGAGAAAGTTACTTACCAGGGACACCGAAAACAGCAAGGAAGGGATAGTAACCGGCCTGAACAACCTCGAGTGTGAAATAGATCCGTTTTTCCAATGACATCCAATTATAAAATGTGGAAAGTTGGTAAAGCGCTCCGAATAAACCCTTGTTTGCTGTTGGAAGATTCCACTCTTTTGTTCTTAGATTCTGATCAACTAGGATTGTTTCCAGATTCTCATCCGTTGCTGTAACAATCCTAGCCACTGCTGTCAGATTCTGAAACATTGTTCTATCATTCCAATCCATTGATCTCACATTCACAGCCATTGTTGGAACATGCCAGGCTTTCAATCTCAGAATTCAATCGCTCGCCTCGCACAAACTGTAGCCGCTGATCTCTCTCCGTTTCCGAAGTGAAACTGCCAACCAGGTTATGGGAGGACACACTGAAAGCTCGGCAAAGGGAAACGCTTTAAAGACGATGGAATCCCTCAAGGGAAACAATTTGGGTCCACGGAGACTGATCCGATTGCTATTATCTGAAAAACGGTTAGTTGTAATTCAGGGCCCCAAAGGAAATGCTCTGTGTTCCTGGGTTTGAATGGAACCAGGACATTAAGAGGGATTGAATCCAATACATATCTCGGGAAAAATGCTTAACGATTCCATGAAATCAATTTCGAATATTGTAGAAACCCAGCTGGTTCCCTAATGTCTTTCAGGGAATAACAACAAGCCGAGCAGTGAAAAAACAGGTGCAGTTAACTATTTTCAATGAGACAGGTATTGCATCAGACATTGACTTAAATTTAACAATCAGCCATGGATATCAGAGTGACGACGAGAAATTGAGGTTTGTACATTGAACAAGAAAGGAGAGGGTGATTATAATTGTCGCAATTTGTGTAATGCCAACACGGGTGAGTTTAGAGAGATCACAACGCGGGGCAAAATCATCCGTTCTGTCAAGTCAACCGCACCATAAATGTTACCAGATGGAGTAATGCGTTCGTCTCATATACGTCACAACATGGACAGAAAACTTGGGAATCTATAGAACCTCCTGAATCAACACACACAGTGTGGCCTTGCTCCTCTACCGTTTAACCCGAGCACGGCAAAGGGAAACTCAGGCCACGGGGATCGCCCCCAAAATGGAAAACTGTCCTTGCTCCAACTTGAGGGCATGGTGCAAGCTGGGGAAATGACGGCGAACACAGTGAGATAAGAATAAAGCTGCATTCCTCTCCCTATCCCGGGAAACCTGGTCCAGATAAGTGACCCGGTGGACCAACAAGCAGGACACATCCCGCCCCACCGGCCAGACCAGGACTGGCGTTAACCGGCCGGTGTTATAAATGTGAGCGACTCCTTGACATATTTCCACGAGTCTCGCGAACCTAATCGTTATTCACAATGTGCTCAGAAAACTCTCCAACATTCAGACGGGCCGACAAGAGATCGAATGGCATCAATATGCGCCAAAGGAGCATCTCTGTAATTTTCAGGGGCGCTGGTTCCTGACTCAATCTGCCCAAGACCCCGTTATGTAGTCAATGGTGGCGTCAAGCCTTTGCAGAATGGTTCTGCAGCGTCAAATGTGAGAATAAAGGCGCCTCCTAGTGTACGTTTGGGTAGGAAGCATCTAGCCTAATGCTAATGGGATACTGGAGGGTCCCGCACCACTTGGAGCATTCAAAGGAAAATCATGATGAGCGGTTTCTACGCCCACTTGTAAAAATGTGGAGAAACTGACCCTTGAGAGTTCAGGCTGGAAGTCATATTGATTTTCCATTCTGCTATCTTGATTGATTGATCCCTCGGACATAAGAAACACTCGGCTTCGAGCGAATGTGAAAGTCCAGTTTATCCTTTAATGTTTGAAAATTGATGGAGAGTTAAAGATATCATCCCGATCCCTGTGTGGAAATACACGGACCAAATGTGTGCCGTGGGCAAACTGCGTTCAGAAAGATAAAAGGTCAGAGGGTCCTTAAGTTCAACAAGTGCTCTGGAATCGAGAACAGGTTTCAGCCCAACTCAAATATGATAGCGGTAGACTGGTAGCAGAGGTCTCTATAGAGTGGCTGGAACGAAGCTTCCGGCCGGTTCCGAAAGTTCCCCAAGCTATCAGAAGAAAATTTGCCGAAAATAATTACCGGATTAGTGGGGCGGTGAGTCCTACTTCCCGCCGTCTCAGCAAATATTTCACGTGTCTGGTCAGTGAATAAGCCGGATGAATCCTGGCCCCTAAGTATCGACGACTGAAAATTGAATAAAAGAACCCCTTTTTTATTTTTTTAAAGAAATTTAGATTACCTAATTATTTTTTCCAATTAAGGGTCAATTTAGCGTGGCCAATCCACCTACTCTGTACATTTTTGGGTTGTGGGGGCGAAACCCACGCAGACATGGACAGAACGTGTAAACTCCACAGGAGCAGTGAAACAGAGCCGGGATCGAACCTGGGACCTCAGCGCCGTGAGGCAGCTGCACTATCCACAGCACCGTCCTTTCAGCACCCCAACGGTAGTGAGAAGTCCCGAGATATTATAATAACAAATAACACAAGACGGAAACGTTACTGTTTTTGATACCAGTAATAGATGTTGGTCAATTTCCTTCAGAAAGGAACTCCAATACAAATTCCCCTTCACATTCATGGGCCGTCCGTCCACTTGCATATGTTTACCGCAGGGATTTCACAATCCCATATTCCAAAACGAAATTGTAATTCAATATGCTGACGGCCTTATCCTCCCAAACGTCCCGAGAGAGGAACACTCAGATATCCTACATTTATTGGCTAGGTCTTCTCGCCATCCTGGGACAAAGCATTAACCCAAAACGCTGATATTATGAAAAGCCGGATCACCAGTTAAGGAGCTATGGTCACCTGGGCGAATCGAAAAATAGAAAAGAAAAGGCGAGAGACCACGTGCCAATTTCCTTTAACTCTGATTTAAAATTCTTAAGATTGCTTTGTTGCAATATTGCTGAATCCACACGGACAGGTTTGGAACCAAACGCTTCACCGTTATCTGACCTAATAAAAAAGAACTGACCTGTTCACAGAGGTCATTCGTGATCTCAAAATACATTTTCTCAGACGACAGCCACACAGGCCGAAGCCAGGATTGCCTTTTTACATTGCGGTTTCGGCGATGGACGCTGCTTTCTCTGACTCTTACGTCCAATTCAACAGGTATTTTCCACATTTGAACTCCGCGTACTTGCAGTTTCCTGGGCAGTCCAATTGGTTACCTTTGAAATTGGCACTAATCCACTCACGATTTCAGCAGAACAGACACCCCTCCAATTATTATAAGTTGGACGTCCATGAGATGGACTTCTTAGTCAGGATCTCAGAGCCCGATGAATGTTAAAGTTACAAGGGAAGGGCATTCCCGATAACAGAAGAATTACACCGCACTTTCCTGGCAGAAATCAGTAATGGCGGGTAGCGCTGGACTGTTAATGTGTGGCAGCACCAGTCCCAGCGGACTGACTCTGCCAAAATAAAAGAGGAAAGTAGGGGTAGTAAATCAGTAATGTCGGGTAGCGCTGGACTGTCAGTGTGTGGCAGCACCAGTCCCAGCGGACTGACTCTGCCAAAATACAAGAGGAAAGTAGGGGTAGTACCCAACAGCCCGATAGAAACCAGAGAGCAACAGACAGACACAAAAACCCACTAAAACATCTAATAGAGGGATCATCAAATGAGGATGGAGTGAGGGAATTTCGGATGTGATAATTAGATGGTAAACAGTCAAGGGCAGGTGCGAGAGGCAAAAACATTGAACCTACCCAGTGTCACGAGCGCTCAGAGAGTCTCACGAACAGCAGTAACATTAGGAGTCACCTACCCGGAACACCTCCTCCCCCCCCCCCTCCCAATATGATATTTTTTTTCAGACAGCATGCATGTTTCTAATGGACTGACTGAGTTTTTGCGGATAGGTGGAGCTGGAGCGTGTGTGTTAATCGATGAACAATCTCTCCCGGCAACCGCCTGACTAAAACAGAGAACGCCAAAGGAGAACAATATGGGGTAACTAAGGTAAAGATTCGTTTTAGACCCTTGCCAGCAGGCAATCTAAATGCAGATGAGTTTGCTCATCAAGAGGCCAGTTTGCTGCCCCAATACGTCAGACTCGAAGTGAGGGTCTTGTGCAATTCGAAAGGAACAGTTTCTTTTGAAACCCATTCGAACCCATTTTCATCATCATTGAAGAAGTAGAAAAACAAGTTAAACATCAGGGACGGTTGAGGTCTTCAAGATGGAAGATACATGTTGCCAACCGTAGATTGTAACTAGGTCATTAATCAATTAATTGAGGAATGGGATCGGCATGGAACGACAAGAACTGTGGACAGAATGAAGAATTTACGTTGGAGGCATACTTTGATAAATATATAAAGTATTATATTGAAAAGAGTTTGATATGTGCCCGGAAGGACATTGACGATCAGAAGGGAGAACTGAGGTATTCCAGGCGCACAGAGGGGCCCTGTTCGAATTTCCTATTATTTGTGTATGAGCTTGTGCTATTTTGAGGGGTAGACGGGAGCGGGTTACAAAATAGATGCTTGCAGTCATTGATGCTTTCAACAAATGGGTCGGAGCATTTCCCTCAAGAGCCAACACGGTGACAGCCGATACACTGGAACATCATGTATTCGCCCAGTACGAACTTCCCAAATTATGTTGGATCTCATCAAGGACTACACTGTACATGTAAACGTTCATGACCATCTTGGAAATACACCGAAACAGCCATATTGCGTCCCTCCCACAGTCAAGTGGATCGTGAAACATTGGCAGAAAACAATGACATCTATGAATTAGAAAAAAATGTATATACCAGCGCATGGAAAATAGTTTTGCCTTTTGTTCTAATGTATGTTCGAGTTTCTCTCGGAGTGACTGGATTCACTGCACATGACATCATGACGTGGCGATCTATCAATCGAATAAAGACCTCAACGTGCCCGGAATTGTCATCTATCAGTCTGGAAACAGCAAGGTTCGGAGGTCTTTCAGAGGTCATGGGTCAATGGTGAGTATGTCTTGGTGTAAATAAGATGTTTGATGTTTTGTAGTTCATCTGTGGTCATTAATATGTCTTCAGAAAATTCAACTCGAAAGAAAATTCAGTTTTCCATCAGTCTTAAGAAGATGAGGTGAGGGGTCAGAGGCTGAAGCCGCTCTGTGACATGTATCCGCAGAACACATGGTGGTTGCTGATGATATGCATTACCCTGCGGAATGGACCAGATCATTCTCAGCGTATTCCATTAATGGTACATATCAGTAAGTGTCATTGATTGCAATGATTTCTGCGGTCCTCTTAGAATTGGTCTGAAGTTTATCTGCTTCCTCCTATCTCTCATTCTCCTCCCTACAGTGATCCTCAACTCTCTGCTTCTTCTGTCCTTCACTTCCTCTGTCTCTCTTTCAGCATTATAAAGAAGAGAGGAATGGAGAGAGCTGGTCCCATTTCAAAATCTATCGTGAATGAAAAGACAAAGCCAAAACTCCGTACAATAGTACCGAGGTAATAATTGTGACTTCATTAAGCTATTGTAACAATACCGACCCAAGGTAGGGTAAGATCTCAATCTGTGCACTTGATCTGTTCTTTATGTGTCAAGGTGTTTTATTCCGGGACATTTCTACTAAATTTGTGTGTAACTAATTGAAGCAGTTTTGCGATCTGATTGACGTCATGATCAATAACATGTGTAAACATATAGGATATTTTAAAACTCATTTTACCACATGCTTCTTTTTCAGTAAATGGTGGCAGGGTTTGTGCATGGAACTATTTGCCTGACAAATTGTTCGTGTGGCCCTGGCAACAAAGTCAATCAATGTTCACGGAATGCTCTATCTGGAGATGTTCTTGAAGCCATAGCCTACTTCTCTTTGCCAGAGGGCTGCAGGTTCAAGTTATACACAGGACTTGAGCACAAAACATCCTGAATGACATTCCAGTGCATTAGTGAGGAGTGGAGGCGATTGCAGAGAGGAGAGGCAACGGATAGATTTGAAATCGAAATTAAAAACCTCACACAAATAATACTGAGTATTCCAGAAAGAGTGGGTTATTCCTCGAGTCTTATTCATGCTTTGAGAACTATTATTGAAAGGAGTGATAGGGAGGTAGTCACACCTCAGGTAAAATAAGAAGTTAGATGGGTTACCGTCAGGGGAGGGAGAGGGAACCGGCAGGCAGTGCAGGGATCCCCTGTGGCCGTTCCCCTCAATAACAAGTATACCGTTTTGGATAATGTTGCGGGGACGGCTTACCAGGGATAAGCAATGGGGCATAGGTCTCTGGCACAGAGTCTGTCCCTGTTGCTCACAAGGGAAGGGAGAAAAGGAACAGAGCACTTGTCGTTGGGGACTCCATAGTTAGAGGAACAGGCAGGAGGTTCTATGGGAACGAAAGAGACTCACGGTTGGTGTGTTGCCTCCCAGGTGCCAGGGTTCGTGATGTCTCTGATCATGTTTTTGGGATACTTAAGGGGGAGCAGCCCCAGGTCGTGGTTCACATAGGTACCAACGACATAGCTAGGAAGAGAGATGGGGATTTGAGACAGAAATTCAGGGAGCTAGGGTAGAAGCTGAGAGCTATAACAAACAGAGTTGATATCTCTGGGATGTTATCGGTGCCACGTGCTAGCGAAGTGAGAGATAAGGAGAGAGAAGAGTTGAACACGTGGCTACATGGATGGTGCAGGAGGGAGGGTTTTGGTTTCCTGGATAATTGGGGCTCATTCTGGGGTAGGCGGGACCACTACAAACAGGATGGTCTTCACCTGAACCAGAGGGGTACCAATATCCTGGGGGTGGGGGGGGGAGATTTGCTAGTGCTCTTCCGGGGGGGGGGGGGTTAAACTAATTCAGGAGGGGGATGGGAACCTAAATTGTAGTCCCAGTGTACAAGATGTTGAGAGTAGTGAGGTCAGGGATAGGGTTAAAAGTTCGAAAGAGGGCACCGGCAAGCAAGACGCTGGATTGAAGTGTGTCTACTTCAACGCCAGGAGCATCCGGAATAAGGTGGGTGAGCTTGCAGCATGGGTTGGTACCAGGGATCTCGATGTTGTGGCGATTTCGGAGACATAGGTAGAGCAGGGACAGGAATGGTTGTTCCAGGTTCCAAGATTTAGATGTTTCTGTAAGAACAGAGAAGATGGTAAATTAGGGGGGGGTGGCATTGTTAATCAAGGAAAGTATTACGGCGGTAGAAAGGACGTGTGAGGACTCGTCTACTGAGGTAGTATGGGCCGAGGTTAGGAACAGGAGAGGAGAGGTCACCCTGTTGGGAGTTGTCTATAGACCTCCGAATAGTTCCAGAGACGTAGAGGAAAGGATTGCAAAGATGATTCTCGACAGGAGCGAGAGTAACAGGGTAGTTGTTATGGTGGACTTTAACTTTCACAATATTGACTGGAAGTACTATGGTTCGAGTACTATAGATGAGTCAGTTTTTGTGCAGTGTGTGCAGGAGGGTTTTCTAACAGAGTACGCAGACAGGCCAACAAGGGGCGTGGCCACATTGGATTTGGTACTGGGTAATGAACCCAGCCAGGTGTTAGATTTAGATGTAGGTGAGCACTTTGGTGATAGTGATCACATTTCGGTTATGTTTACTTTAGCAATGGGCAGGGATAGGTATATACCGCAAGGCAAGAATTATAGCTGGGGGAAAGGCAATTATGATGCTATTAGGCAAGATTTAGGATGTATAGGATGGGGAAGGAAACTGCAGGGGATGGGTACAATCGAAATGTGGAGCTTTTTCAAGGAACAGCTACTGCGTGTCCTTGATAAGTATGTACCTGTCAGGCAGGGAGGAAGTTGTCGAGCAAGGGAACCGTGGTTTACTAAGGAAGTAAAAGCACTTGTCAAGAGGAAGAAGAAGGCTTATGTTAGGATGAGACATGAATGCTCAGTTAGGGCACTTGAGAGTTACAAGTTAGCCAGGAAGGACCTAAAGGGAGAGTTAAGAAGAGTGAGGAGAGGACACGAAAAGTCGTTGGCGGACAGGATCAAGGAAAACCCTAAGGCTTTCTATAGGTATATCAGGAACAAAAGAATGACGAGAGTAAGATTAGAGCCAATCAAGGATAGTAGTAGAAAGTTGTGTGCGGAATCAGAGGAGATAGGGGAAGCGTTAAATGGATATTTTTCGTCAATGTTTACACCGGAGAAAGAAACGTTGTCGAGGAGAATACACAGGTTCAGTCGACCAGGCTAGATGGAATTGAGGTTCACAAGGAGGAGGTGTTAGCAATTTTGGAAAGTGTAAAAATAGATAAGTCCCCTGGGCCAGATGGGATTTATCCTAGGATTCTCTGGGAAGCCAGGGAGGAGATTACAGAGCCTTTGTCTTTGATCTTTATGTCGTCTTTGTCGACAGGAATAGTGCCGGAAGACTGGAGGATAGCAAATGTTGTCCCCTTGTTCAAGAGGGGGAGTAGAGACAACCCTGGTAATTATAGACCTGTGAGCCTTACATCGGTTGTGGGTAAAATGTTGGAAAAGGATATAAGAGATAGGGTTTATAATCATCTTGAAACGAAAAAGTTGATTAGCGATAGTCAACACTGTTTTGTGAAGGGTAGGTCATGCCTCACAAACCATATTGAGTTTTTTGAGAAGGTGACCAAACAGGTGGATGAGGGTAAAGCGGTTGATGTGGTGTATATGGATTTCAGTAAGGCATTTGATAAGGTTCCCCACGCTAGGCTATTGCAGAAAATACGGATTTATGGGATTGAAGGTGATTTAGCGGTTTGGATCAGTAATTGGCTAGCTGAAAGAAGACAGAGGGTGGTGGTTGATGGCAAATGTTCATCCTGGAGTTCAGTTACTAGTGGTGTACCACAAGGATCTGTCTTGGGGCCACTGCTGTTTGTCATTTTTATAAATGACTTGGAAGAGGGTGTAGAAGGATGGGTTAGTAAATTTGCAGATGACACGAAGGTCGGTCGAGTTGTGGATAGTACTGAAGGATGTTATAGGATACAGAGGGACATAGATAAGCTGCAGAGCTGGGCTGAGAGGTGGCAGATGGAGTTTAATGCGGAAAAGTGTGAGGTGGTTCACTTTGGAGGAGTAACAGGAATGCAGAGTACTGGGCTAATGGCAAGATTCTTGGTAGTGTAGATGAACAGAGAGATCTCAGCATCCACGTACATAAATCCCTGACAGTTGCCACCTAGGTTAATAGGGCTGTTAAGAAGGCATATGGTGTGCCAGCCTTTATCAGCAGGGGGATTGAGTTTCGGAGCCACAAGGTCATGCTGCAGCTGTACATAACTCTGGTGCGGCCGCACCTGGAGTACTGCGTGCAGTTCTGGTCACCGCATTATAGGAAGGACGTGGAAGCTTTGGAAAGGGTTCAGAGGAGATTTACTAGGATGTTGCCTCGTATGGAGGGAAGGTCTTACGAGGAAAGGCTCAGGTACTTGAGGTTGTTTGGTGACTGAGAGGCTGAGAGGTGACTTAATAGAGACATATAAGATAGTCAGAGGGTTAGATAGGGTAGACAGAGTCATTTTCCTCGGATGGTGATGACCAACACGAGGAGACATAGCTTTAAATTGAGGGGTGATAGATATAGGACAGATGTCAGAGGCAGTTTCTTTACTCAGAGAGTAGTAGGGTGTGTGGAACGCCCTGCCTGCAACAGTAGTAGGCTCGCTAACTTTAAGGGCATTTAAGTGGTCACTGGATAGACATATGGATGAAAATGGAATAGTGTAGGTCAGATGGGCTTCAGATGGTTTCACAGGTCGGCGCAACATCGAGGGCCGAAGGGCCCATACTGCGCTGTAGTGTTCAATGTTCTATGTACTGGGGAAAGAGGCACTCAAATCTGTACAGGGGAAAGACACACTCAAATCTGTACAGGGGAAAGACCGACTCAAATCTGTACAGGGGAAAGACACACTCAAATCTGTACAGGGGAAAGACACATTCAAATCTGTACAGGGTAAAGACACACTTAAATCTGTACAGGGTAAAGACACACTCAGCTCTCTACAGGGGAAAGACACACTCAAATCTGTACAGGGGAAAGACACACTCAAATCTGTACAGGGTAAAGACACAGTCAGCTCTCTACTGGGTAAAGACACTCACATCTGTACAGGGGAAAGACACTCAAATCTGTACAGGGTAAAGACACTCAAATCTGTACAGCGTAAAGACACACAGCTCTCTACTGGGTAAAGACACTCAAATCTGTACAGGGTAAAGACACATTCAAATCTGTACAGGGTAAAGACACACTCAAATCAGTACAGGGTAAAGACATTCTAATCTGTACAGGGGAAATACACATTCAAATCTGTACAAGGTAAAGACACATTCAAATCTGTACAGGGTAAGGACACACTCAAATCTGTACAGGGTAAAGACACTCAACTCTCTACTGGGGAAATACACATTCAAATCTGTTCAGGGGTCTGACACATTCAAATCTGTACAGGGGAAGTCACATTCAAATCTGTACAGGGGAAAGACACACTCAGCTCTCTACTGGGGAAAGATACACTCAAAACTGTACAGGGTAAAGACACTCAAATCTGTACAGGGGAAAGACACATTCAAATCATACAGGGGAAAGACACACACAAATCTGTACAGGGTAAAGACACATTCAAATCTGTAGAGGGGAAAGACACTCAAATCTGTACAGGGGAAAGACACACTCAAATCTGTACAGGGGAAAGACACTCAAATCTGTACAGGGGACTGATTTACACCGGCGAGACTGGCTGAAAACAGGTGGCTACCTGGCCCATCGCGTGGCAGAGAATCTCCCGGTGGGGGGCACTGCCAACGGCCCCCGACCGGCTCGACGTGGTTCCCGCCCCCCGGCGAAAAACCGTCGCCGGAGAATCCGGCAGCCGGCGTCGGGCAGCAGGGCGGGATTTACGCTGCCTCCCCTGGGATTCTCCGGCCCGGGGGGTGGGGTGGGGGTGGTGATCGGAGAATAGAGGGGAATGGTACACTCAATTCTGTACAGCGGAAAGCCCTACTCAAATCTGTACAGGGGAAAGACTGACTCAGTTTTATACTGGGGATAGACACACCCAAATCTGTACACGGCAAAGACCCACTAAAGTCTGTACAGGGCAAAGACCTACTCAAATCTGTGCAGGGAAAAGGCAGAATCAAATCTGTGCAGGGGAAAGACACACTCAATTCTGTACAGGGGAAAGGCACATTCAATTATGTACAGGGGAAATACACATTCAATTCTGTACAGGGGAAATACACACTCAAATCTATACAGGGTAAAGACACACTCAATTCTGTAGATGTGAAAGACACACTCAAATCTATACAGGGGAATGTTGCACTCAATTTTGGGAGTGAACTGACGCGATCACACTGGACAGGGGAAGACATAATCCAATCTAGACAAGGAATTAACTGGCTCACAATCAGACAAGGGGTAGATAGACATAATACCAAAAAACTAACTTCCACTTTCTCAACTGGAACAGACCCAATCACAATTCACAACTGGACATAGTGCTGCATTATTGGTTTGGAATAGTTTCACTAACTTCTGAAGATGTTAGCTGTTAGCAACAACATACAAACATACAGATGAATAGTAAAAGTGGGCCATCGGCTCTTCTAGCCTGCTCCACCATTAAATGAGATCATGTCTGATCGGTTTGCATCCTCACCTCCACATTTCCGAATGGTCCAAAAAAACATGTCAACCCCAAGCTTGTCAATAATGCATTTTGCTCAGCTTCAGAACCTCTTAGAGTCTCTGTTTTCACCTTTGTTTTGTGCAATAGTGGTTTTGACAGTGGGCTCGTAAACCAGAGACCCTGTGACATGTTTTTGCGACCCAGGGTCAAATTCCAGCACGACAAATGGTGAAATTTGGATTTGACAAAAATCTGGAATTTAGAGATGAGCATTGTGAAATCCCATCTGCTCTTTTAGGAAGGCAGAGTTGTACAGTACAGGGTCAGTGCTCCCATTCGCTCTAATGTTCATACGAAATACAGTTTCAGCATCAACAGGTTTCACCCCACACACACTCATGACCGGACGCCCTATGAAAGGATCAGAATTCCTTTTAGGACTCGACATGACCAGCCCAGAAGTGACGGCCCTCACACACGAGAAAGCAGTTAAATAACTAGTTGAGACTGTAAGGTCTGCTCAGCTCGCAGCCGCAGTAAAATTGGGTAAAAGGAGGTAACAGAGCACGGCCTGTTTCAACAAAAATGTCCACCGCACAGAATTTGAGGTTGGGCAACAGGTTATGCTATCTGTTTATAACCCCAGCACGTTTTTGGCACCAACATTTTCCGGCCCGTATTCAATTTCGGACAAAATCAGCCCCTCAGTTTATAGGATAAAGTACCCCAACGGTAAGACTGCGTGGTTTCATATTAACCAACTGAAGGCTTATGGAACACAGTCAAACCACACACACCATGTCCTGCTCGATGCAGCAGAACACCTCACCCCGCCCACAAGAGACACATTTCCACCCTCGCCCTCACAGACCAGTTCCTCATCGGACTCGACATCGAGTCCGCCCACTGACTCCAGACCACGCCCCGAAACGCCCACAAGTTGCCACCGCAGAGACAGTGACAGTGACTGTGACAATGAGGACAGCCACAGCACTCCACCCTACATCCCCCACTTCAGCGACTACGACCCCGACTCCAGTGACGCCATGGAGATCACCTACATTAAAAATACGGACCCACACCTACCCCCACCACCAAACATTGATGACCCGACAACGCTCTTTCAATTTTAGACTCCGCGATTTGGCTCAGGGACAATACTTGGCGACTTGTCCGCAATGATGAGAGTGACCCCCGGTCACACAATGCAAAGATTGCATGCCTGATCCATACAAGGGTATGTGATCAGGGAGAAGAGGATGACTTGATGTCTGACTCCCGACACGGCAACCGCTTTGCGACCCTGTTCGCAGAGAATGAAGAGAAGTGAGGTGTCCAGATGATGTAAAAAGAGGAACCGCTTGAGTGAAGCGCTGTCCTTTCTGATGGAACCTGCACGTATGTTTGTTTGTCTGTTAAATGTTTAATTTGCAAATTGGCCACTTGCTTTTCAGGCGAAAAGCTTGTGACCACCTCACATGCACGTTAGTTTGTCGGCAGATATTTCTGAGAACTTGACTCAGCTGAAATGTCTGGAGCCCAGCTCAACGTTTCACCAGGAGCATCTTGGCTCCTCCCTTTTTGTAGGTGCCCCTCTATTCTGGGAATAGAGGCTGCAATTCCACGATGACTACATTCTTGCCCGTTCATTTCAGGTTGCTCAGGCAGTGGAGAAACGGCATTGAGGACCTGTCATGTCTGAGGCCCACCCCTTTGGTCAGCTAAGCTCGGGTACAGCACAGCACGCCCTACCCGAGGATCCCATACAACTCTTCATCAGCACGGTAGCATGGTGGTTAGCATAAATGCTTCACAGCTCCAGGGTCCCAGGTTCGGTTCCCGGCTTGGGTCACTGTCTGTGCGGAGTCTGCACGTCCTCCCCATGTCTGCGTGGGTTTCCTCCGGGTGCTCCGGTTTCCTCCCACAGTCCAAAGATGTGCGGGTTAGGTGGATTGGCCATGTTAAATTGCCCGTAGGGTCCTAAAAAAAATCGAGGGCCGAAGGGCCTGTGCTGTACTGTTCTATGTTTTCTATGTTCTTACCCGTCGCGGCCCATACGCAACTCATTCGACCTTTTCGTTTCTAAAGCTTGGTTTCATTTTGTTTAAGGTAATCCTTCGGCCGCCACTCCATAT
The DNA here is from genome assembly GCF_902713615.1 of Scyliorhinus canicula. NCBI lineage: Eukaryota > Metazoa > Chordata > Chondrichthyes > Carcharhiniformes > Scyliorhinidae > Scyliorhinus > Scyliorhinus canicula. The sequence continues at coordinate 70,066 of NW_024055519.1, forward strand.
GCTTTTTACACCCAAGAAAATTTTGGGATGGTAAATTTCAACACTCTGCGAGACGGCTCGCACTGGTTGAATAGATAAGTATATGTCTGGTCCTAAATCCGTTTTGAAAAAAAAATGAGGGAGTCACATGGTGGTGACATCATAAAGGGAAAATTGGAACAAGAGGACAGATATACTTAGTCAAGATATTAAGCTGAACACTAACAGATAATATGCTGGATCCCATAGCTTTCGGACGTTCGCGAGAGGAACCGAAGCAACAGCACAGCAAGATGCCAGGAAAGAAGAGACGAGAAGGGACAGAGAAGATGAAGATCGAATTGCTATGGGCGCGATTCTCCGCACTCACGACGGGTCGGAGAATAGCGGGCGTCGCAAATTTTTACGGCGACGCTGGTCCGACGCCCTCCCGCTATTCTCCCAACCCCGCAAAATCTCCGAGTCGCCAATCCCGCCAAACGCCTCCATCACGCCCCCGACACGACCAGAATCGCTACAAATTGCCCCACCCCCCCGCTATTCACCGGCCCAGATGGGCCGAAGTCCCGACGTCATCGCGCACTGTTTACACGGCGTCAAAAACACCTGCTTTTTAAGTTCGTCAATCAGTCGTGCTGGATGACGACAGCTTCGAGGAGGTTAGCGCACCGCTCAGCGCACCGCTCAGCCCACCGCTCAGCCCACCGCTCAGCGCACCGCTCAGCCCACCGCTCAGCCCACCCACCGCTCAGCCCACCGCTCAGCCCACCGCTCAGCGCACCGCTCAGCGCACCGCTCAGCGCACCACTCAGCGCACCGATCAGCGCACAGCTCAGCCCACCGCTCAGCCCACCGCTCAGCCCACCGCTCAGCCCACCGCTCAGCCCACCGCTCAGCCCACTGCTCAGCGCACCGATCAGCGCACCGCTCAGCCCACAGCTCAGCCCACCACTCAGCCCACCGCTCAGCCCACCGCTCAGCGCACCGCTCAGCCCACCGCTCAGCCACCACTCAGCGCACCGCTCAGCCCACCGCTCAGCGCACCGCTCAGCCCACCGCTCAGCCCACCGATCAGCCAACCGCTCAGCCCACCGCTCAGCCCACCGATCAGCCCACCACTCAGCCCACCACTCAGCCCACCGCTCAGCCCACCGCTCAGCGCACCGCTCAGCCCACCGCTCAGCCCACCGCTCAGCCCACCGATCAGCCAACCGCTCAGCCCACCGCTCAGCCCACCGCTCAGCCCACCGCTCAGCCAACCGATCAGCCAACCGCTCAGACCACTGCTCAGCGCACCGCTCAGCGCACCGCTCAGCGCACCGCTCAGCCCACCACTCAGGGCACCGCTCTGCACACCGCTCAGCGCACCGCTTAGCCCACCGCTCAGCCCACCGCTCAGCCCACCGCTCAGCGCACCGCTCAGCCCACCGCTCAGCCCACTGCTCAGCGCACCGCTCAGCGCACCGCTCAGCGCACCACTCAGCCCACTGCTCAGCCCACCGCTCAGCCCACCGCTCAGCGCACCGCTCAGCGCACCGCTCAGCCCACTGCTCAGCCCACCGCTCAGCGCACCGCTCAGCCCACCGCTCAGCGCACCGCTGGAGTCTGGCTACAACGGGGAAGGCATCCCTGAGACCGGGAGGGGGGTCCAGAGCGGGGGGGGGAGTGGGGGAGACGGAGGGGGGAGTTGATGAGACGGAGGGGGGAGTGGGGGAGACGGAGGGGGGTGGGGAGATGGAGGGGGCAGTGGGGGAGATGGGGGGAGTGGGGGAGACGGAGGGGGCAGTGTGGGAGATAGGGTAGTGGGGGAGACGGAGGGGGCAGTGGGGGAGATGGGGGGAGTGGGGGAGATGGGGGGAGTGGGGAAGATGGGGGGAGTGGGGGAGATGGGGGGAGTGGGGGAGATGGGGGGGAGTGGGGGAGACGGAGAGTGCAGTGGGGTAGACGGAGGGGGAGTGGGGGAGATGGAGGGAGCAGAGGGGATGGGGGGGGAATGGGGGAGACGGAGGGGGCAGTGGGGGAGATGGGGTGGAGTGGGGGAGACGGAGGGGGCAGTGGGGGAGATAGGGTAGTGGGGGAGACGGAGGGGGCAGTGGGGGAGATGGGGTGGAGTGGGGGAGACGGAGGGGGCAGTGGGGGAGATAGGGTAGTGGGGGAGACGCAGGGGGCAGTGGAGGAGATGGGGGAGTGGGGAAGATGGGGGGGTGGGGAAGATGGGGGGAGTGGGGGAGATGGGGGGGAGTGGGGGAGATGGGGGGGGAGTGGGGGAGACGGAGGGTGCAGTGGGGGTGATGAAGCGGGGAGTGGGGGAGACGGAGGGGCAGTGGGGGAGTGGGGGAGTTGGAGGTGGGAGTGGGTGAGATGGAGGGGGAGTGGGGGAGATGGAGGGGGGTGGGGGAGGCGGAGGGGGCAGTGGGGGAGATGGAGGGGGGGAGTGGGGGAGATGGAGTGGGGGGTGGTGAGACGGAGTGGGCAGTGGGGGAGATGGAGGGGGGTGGGGGAGATGGAGGGGGCAGTGGGGGAGATGAAGGGGGAGTGGGGGTGATGGAGGGGGCAGTGGGGGAGATTGAGGGGGGAGTGGGGGAGATGGAGGGTGGTGGGGTAGATGGAGGGGGGTGGGGAGATGGGGGTGAGTGGGGGAGATGGAGGGGGGAGTGGGGGAGATGGAGGGGGCAGTGGGGGAGATGGAGGTGGATGGGGGAGATGGAGGGGGGAGTGGGGGTGATGGAGGGGGGTGTGGAGGAGACGGAGATGGAAGTGGGGGAGACTGAGGGGGAGTGGGGTAGACTGAGGGGGCAGTGGGGGAGATGGAGGGGGGAGTGGGGGTGATGGAGGGGGCAGTGGGGGAGATGGAGGGGGGAGTGGGGGAGACGGAGGGTGGTGGGGTAGATGGAGCGGGGAGTGGGGGTGATGGGGGTGAGTGGGGGAGATGGAAGGGGGAGTGGGGGAGACGGAGTGGGCAGTGGGGGAGATGGAGGGTGGGTCGGGGGGAGATGGAGGGGGCAGTGGGGGAGATGGAGGGGGGTGGGGGAGATGGAGGGGGAGTGGGGGGTGATG